>NC_142938.1:78326760-78406760 GCF_046866305.1 Octopus bimaculoides | reverse complement strand
AGTATGTATATATATGTATGTATATATATATATGTTGAATGCAGATATATATATATACGCATGCATATGCATGTATATATATATGTGTAAGTATACATATATATATCAATATATTAAACAGTCTTAATATTAAAGCATATGGGATATTCCGTCATCGGAGACAAATAGGGAAAATGTGAAGGGTGTAGATTAATGAAACGACGACATTAATTCATACACATACAAACACACACGCACACATATGAATATCTGTATCAATATATTAAACATGTACCAGCATGCTCTATTTGATTGACCTATTTATACTTTTACTTGTATTTTCATGCTTATCTTTGAGTTTTGTCTTTTTTAGTTTTTCCTTCAAACAATCTCTATGAATTAATATCATCGCCTGTTCTATATGCATTGCATGTCATCTAATACATCTTGCGTATATCTTAAATTATTTCTAATAAGATGGATATACTGTCTTAGACATTCAATTATATCTCAATATCTCTGTTCTTTTACTTCCTTAAAAAATACTCAGGTTCCATATTTCCGAGGAAGTTTCTTATCTACAGCCCAAATGTAATTTATACCGTCTTTACTTTTTATTAGTTATGAATAACAACGTGTCTCTAATATTAAATTAAAATGTATGACTCGCTTTTGAAATTTCTACGCTCAACCCGTATTTTTTTTTTTTCGTTGAAACCAAGTACAAGCTCGTTCGTACTACACACACACACACACACACACACACACACACACACACACACACACACACACACACACACACACACTTATATATGCATTTATGTTAATGGAATGATTAGAGTGAAGCATTGTGTGATATTAAATTAGATAAAACTATTTTATATTTCTTTAGATAAAACTATTTTTGCTAAGACCGAAACAATCCAAATGAATTACAAAGTGAACTACAAAAGGGAAAAGAGAATAGCAACTGAAGATTGTATTTCTAAAATACACGCAAAGACTTCGCGTGTTGTCCTATTTTCACTTTTGTAGTTCGGTGTGTTTCATTTCACATTATTTTGACCTTTTCAAAAGAAAAACAGTTTCAGTTCATATATATGTATATATAAATGTGTGTATGTGTGTGCGCGTATGTGAGTGTGCGTATGTGTGTGTTCATATATGCATATATGTGTATACTATATAGATATATATGTATACTATATGTATATACATTTATATATATATATATATATATATATATATATATATATATATATATATATATATATATATATATATATATATATATATATATATATGCATCAATGCATATATGTATGTGTGTGTATGTATATATGTGCGTGTGTGTATATGTGTGTGTGTGTATACATATATACATATATATATATATATATATATATATATATATATATATATATATATATATATATATATATATATAAAATACAGTGCTTTATTTTGAGTTTGCCATTGTGATTAATTGTTCCTCTAATTATTAATTATATTCCTCTAGTTTCCGCTTGTATTGCCTCCATTGAAATTATTAAGTCGGAAATATATATATATATATATATATATATATATATATATATATATATATATATATATATGTGTGTGTGTGTACATACCATACATACATACATACTCACACATCTATATGCATATACATATATATGTGTGTATATATATATATGTATGATGTATATATGAGTGTATATGCATGTATGTATATATGTATGGTTAACTATCGGCAAAAGTGTAATTAGTACCATAGCAGAGATTAATAAAGTATTCTATGTTAATCGAGTCAATGTCTTGTTACTCTGAGTTCCAGCTATGCGCAGGATCTCGAGGCAAATTATAACATGATTGATATTTTTGTACAGCCACAGGTGAAACTCACAGTAGCAAGACACCCAAAATAATATATATACATATATACAACCAATACAATATATATATTATATATATGTAACATTTAAGCGTGTGTGTGTGTGTGTGTGTGTGTGTGTGTGTGTGTGTACATGTGTGTGTGTGTGTGTGTGTGTGTGTACATGTGTGTGCGTGTGTGTGCTTGTGTGTGCATAGTGAGTTTTACATTTAAATTGCATAAGTTACTAATACTTAGAACTTACTGTGTATTCCTTATATACCAAAAAGATGTTGGGATGCTGGGATGCTGGGATGCTGGGAGGGTGGGAATTAGTCCGAGTTTTAGTTGATTAGATTTCACAGCTGGATAGCTCACATCGTAAAGATACAAAGCAAAACAGAAGTTTCTGTTCATCAAATATTTACTTAATCTACTTTACGCGTTTCCTTAGTAATGAAACGACGTAAGCTGGTGTCACATGTTTTTGTTCTGTTTTCTATCTATATCTTTATCACACACACAAACACACACACACACACAAACAAACTCACACACACATATGTAACCAGAGATATATAGAGAGAAATGGATCTGATGAATGGAGCATTAATATTTTTAGATCATTCAGTTCTACTCGATTGATCAGTAGATCAATTAAGTAAACTTATCAATAACGTAGTAACGTACCTATAAATATCAGCGGAAACAGTTGTAAGCCAACGAAGGAAAAGTATATAATGACTATCATTTTAACTTGTTTCTTATACATACACACATTCACACACACACATGAATATATTCTTTTATTCTTTTATTTGTTTAGTCATTTGACTGCAGCCATGCTACAGCACCGCCTTTAGACGAGAAAATCAACCCCAGGACTTATTTTTTGTAAGCTTAGTACTTATTCTATCGGTCTTTTTTGCCGGGCCACTAAGTTACGGGTACGTAAACACAACAGCACCGGTTGTAAAGCGATGTTGAGGGGGACAAACACAGACACACAAACATACACACACACACACACTCACATACACACTCACACACACACACACACAAACACACACACACACACACACACACACACATATATATATATATATATATATATATATATATATATATAGCTCGTGCCTTGACAGTTTCTTTATATTTAACGTCAGTCAGACATTTACGACGAAAGCCTCATAGAACGATATGTAACTAACAGCGTATCTCAGCTCATTTCAAGTTTATGAATGTTAACTTATATTTATCGAACTAATGATATTGAATATTTACATTTTTCTTTTCATATGTATGTGTATATATGTGCATGTGTGTCCGTGTGTATGCTTGTATGTGTGCATAGTGAGTTTTACATTTAATATCACTTTTTACATTTGTATGGTATAGAATCCTTATTACTATATTTACTTTCGCTGTCTTGTTTAGCCTCAAGTTCAGACCCTTGGTGCTCAAAACTGTTTATATAGCGTAGTATTCTAAAACTGTTTTTCTTGTTACACATTCTCCTGTTAGTATCTTTATTTCTTTCAGTCTCATACATATGTTTAAGATACAAAACACGGATTTTTTTGTACCGTCTTAAGATATTTCGTTTCATATTTTACATTATCAAAATGTTATGTCTTTTACCAGATTTTTTATTTCACGTTTTCTTTCTTACTTTTTTATTTTTATCTACTTTCGATTTAAAACAGAATTATATATATTTTTCAAAATATTCATCTTCCCTGACTTAGTTTTTTTATTTTTTAAGTTGGAAAGACTTGAATTTTTTGAAATTTTCATGTTATATGAAACAGACCTAACATCTCTTTTAACAGTGATAAAAATATTTTTGCTGTTCTTATCTCACCAACTGATAATATTTTAACTTTACTGAAATTAAATATTTGATAATAGAGAATATTGAAAAGTTTTCAAAAGATAGTATTTTTAAACTTATTTATTGATATCCTTCAAAAGGAATTTTTTTATCTTAATGCCTCATATTGTTATGCTTTACATCATTCTGTCTGATTCTTACAAACCTTGGCCTCTTCAAAATATCGAGTTTTATAGATTTGGCTTTTTTCATATGCATTCAGTCCCCAGAATAATCTACTTGTCATAACTATATCACACGTTTCTTAGAAATCTCTTCTCGCTAGGCGGCGAGCTGGCAGAAACGTTAGCACGCTGGGCGAAATGCTGAGCGGTATTTCGTCTGTCTTTACGTTCAAATTTCGCCGAAGTCGACTTTGACTTTCATCCTTCCGAGATCGATAAATTCAGTACTGAGATCGCTCTCATCGACTGGCCCCCTCCACCAAAATTTCGGGTCATGTGCCTAGAGTAGAAAAGAAGTCTATTCTCACTGACAAATATTGAATGAACCCATATTTATATATTGTTTTCACTTCTGTCTTCCCCACTTCTTACCGTACTTAGATTACACCCATATTAGGATCATTTCTATGCCTCTTACCTTTATCTTTTTTTAAATTCTATTTCCCCTTTTATCAGATACTCATTTCATCTTCTATATTTCTTCTAGTTCTACAATTCATTTCTGTTTGCCGATAAATGTTTTATTTTTACTTTTATCATTAACATTATCTTAAAGTCAACTAATCGATCGATTTCTTCTGCTCTGCATTCTTTCTTTTCCAACTTAATATGTCTGCTCTTTTGAATTGACATTTCGGAAGGTTTCTGATTGGACCGTTTCACAAGTTTTATTTCATATTATGACTGGATACACCCTGTACATCACTGTAATTACTCCTATGATCTCCAGGATTATTCTTTTTGACATACTTGACTATTCTCTGTAGCATGCAATTCCTGTTTTAGTTTCTGCATCTTAAATCATTCGTACATCATTCATTTTTGCACAGCTACTTATAAGATAGGTCATATTTTTCTAGTTACTTTCGTCCCCCGGGGCCAGACCGTCAACCAAGAGTTCTGCTGCGAAATTTTAAAGCGTTCGAGGGAGGACATTCGGTGAAAGCGACCGGTTCTGTGGAGCGCGAAGAATTGGATTCTTCACAACAATGCAACCAGTGACTGATCTCTCCTCACTCGCGAGCTTCTCGTCAAAAGCAACATGGTATTGCTTCCGTACCCGCCCTATTCGGCAGATGTAACATCTGCGGACTTCCACCACTCTCCCAAGAAGTAAATGCAACTCAAAATCACCGTTTTAACATCGTTGTGGAGATCCAGAGCGAATCGCAGACGGTCCTCAACTTGCTTAAGAAAAACGATTTCTGAAAAAGGATTTCCAAAGTGACAGGAATGCTGCGACGGGTGTACTACATCGCAATGTGACTATTTCAATGGGGGTTATGTTAAAACTTAAACTAAATAGCTTATTTGTTTTTGTTAAAAGGAACGAGTACGGGAACTTTTTGAGACCATTTCGTATAAATACATACATACACAAATACATATATACATACATGCGTATGTGTGTATGTATGTATGTATGCATTATGTATGTATGTATGTATGGCGATCCGGTAAAAAAACCCACCCTTTAGTTAAAGTTCGAAGACGGACAAAACCACCTCGGTTATATTTTTTGGTTATTTATCAGGCTTTTTTACTTTTTTACTTGCTTCACTCATTAAACTGCAACCATGCTGGGGCACTGCCTTGAAGAATTTTTAGTCGTAGATAATCAGCATTTTAAAATTTAAATTTAATGTAAGTCTTTTGTTTTCTTCTCTCTGCTCGGAGAGAATAATGAGAAGGAGCTAACCTTTTGGACTTTGTCCGGCCGTTAAAAGATCTAACAGAATTATGGTGCCGAAAGTTAGTCGTTCAAACGGACTTCTCAATATTTCCATCTTTCTACACATTTCTTGAAGTAAATGATTTCCATTTTGTTAGAATTCAGTCAATATGTACATTGGGTAGTAAATAGTCATTTTATTGTACTTATTTATTTTCGATTGAATATATTTTTGTTTACTTAAAAATTGGAATTTTAGAAAATAAACTTTTTTTCTTTTTTACAACCCAGATTTCCGCTTTTGTTTACGTGAAATTATTTTAAAATTCAAGAAATTTGGCTGTTATTTCTAGCATATGGAGAGACCTTCTAGGCATAATTTCAGGCGCTGATTGAAAATCACCTAAAAAGCATTCTGGGGTCGATTCATTCGACTAAAAATTCCTCAAAGCGGTGCTCCAGAATGGCTGCAATCTAATGATTTAACAAGTACAAATGAGGGAAAAAAACAAAATATACCACATTTAGTCGTCTAAAAATTCTTCAACGTGGTGCCCCAGCATGGCAGCAATCTAATAAGTGCAACAAGTCAAAAGGAAAACAAAATTCTGGACTCGACAGGTTCAACTGAATATTCTTCAATGCGCTGCCCCAGCATGGCCACAGTTTGATGACTGAAACAAGTAAAGGGTGGGGAAAGAAACGAAATATAACCGAAAAATGTAACCCAGGGAATTTTGTTCGCTTTCACATTTTTACTATGGGGAATTTTGTCCTAGGGGTGTTTTTTTCCTAGAGAGATTTTGCCCCACACTCGTATGTATGTATGTATGTATGTATGTATGTATGGATGGATGGATGGATGGATGTATGGATATATGTATGTATGTATGGATGGATGTATGTTATGTATGTATGTATTTATGTATGTATGTATGTATGTATGTAAGTATGTATTATCAGGCGAGATTGTGGGGCTTGATTTGAGTAGGATTTGAAATTTCCTTGTGTCGACAATACTGTTCATATATATTGGTGTACACTGGCAGTAGTATGAATATATATATATATATATATATATATATATATATATACATAAACACACACACACACACACACATACACACACACACACACACACACACACATACACACACACACACACACACACACACATATATATATATATATATATATATATATATATATATATATATATATATATATATATATATATATATATATATATATATACATATAGATACATACATATATACACACACACATATATATATATATATATATATATATATATATATATATATATATACATACATACATACATACATACATACCTATGAAGGTCTGTGTCTGTTTACTCTTTACTTGGAAGTAAATATGTAAGTGAGATTTTCCTCGTATATTAAAGTCCAGTTTTGTTTAGTGTACAGAATTAAAATTTGTTGTTTTAAAGATGAGAAATAAAAATTATAAAATATTTAAGAAAGTCAGTGTTGAAAACTTTCAGAAATCAAAATTTGGAAGAAGATTACTTGGGCATTAAAAAACAACTGAGAAGTCATAAGATTTAATAAATAGACAAATTAGATTTGAAGTTGTAAAACACATGTAAATATCAAAATGGCTTTGAAACAACATAAGATTCAGAAAATTCCTAAAAAGATTATCAAAAGATAGAGTTCAGAACTTTAAACAATCAAAACTTTCGTTATTATTTAAGCATCAAAACAACGGATACTAAATAGAAAAACGCGAATAACAAAACAGTAAAATGGATGTAAAGGAACAAAATAGTCATGAAATTAGAAAGACGAAAAATCCGAATCAACAAAAATTCCATTTCGATTAAAAGTTTAACAAAATTCAACTGAACGAAAATCCATCTCGATTAGGGAGATTTTTTTTTGGGGTGGGGGGGATAACATGAAATCTAATTGTTGAATGAAAATATTTTTTCGTGTTCCTGTTAAATCTGTGGTAGCCATAGCCAATACATTATTATCATGAAGGTTATCACGTGCTCATTATGACTCGCTATGTAATACGTTCTATTTGGTGAAATTAAAAAGAAAAAAGAACTATTCCGCTTCTTGCCGGAATTTGTAAAAAGAAATTAACTAATTCCAGTAACTATTTGAATAATTACTTCGTAGTTTTCTAAAACTTTAAACTGATTTCTAAATTTGAAAAATTCCTAGAGTAACTGATATTAAAGTTAAATTAGTTCACAAAATTTAATGAGTTGCTATGAAGTTGATTAGTAACCCAGAATTTGATGAGACTTTTAAGAGGTTGGTGAGTTGATGCGCTGCTAAAATTTGGCAATAAAACATATTTCTTATCTAAAACAAACATAATTGGTCAACACAGAGATTAGCGGTAATAAAATTAGGCGGCAATTTATATTTTCATTCTTTATTTGCTTCATTACTGCAGTCATTTTAAAGTTTCACTCGATTATATTGTACCAAGACTTCGTTTATTGCGTATTCTACAGATATCAGGGAAGAACAAAAGAGGTTGTTCATACGGATTCCAATACCACAAGGCGTTTTCGTTCGGCGCAGCATTTTTTTTCACACACAGACACAAGCACACATACACACTCATAAGTTGAAATTTATAGAAAAACAAAAGACGAAGACAGATGTATGAACAATGAGCATGTGTATTAATTTGACGCATATTTGTGTATACATCTATATATAATCAAGTGTGTGCGTGTGTGTGCATATGTGCGTGTGTGCTTGCGCGCGTGTGTGTATCTTATATTACGTAGTCGTCATTCGTGAGCGAATACGACTTCGTAGTGGGTGAGATGCTTTCGTCAATATAATCGTGAACAAATAGACATCTTGCCTCTGCTGGTACTCATCTGACGAGACTGGAGCAACGGGAAATTAACTGCCTTGTATAAGGACACAGCACACTACCCAATACAAAAACTGGACCCATGATCTTTGTCCTTCAGATCAATTCTCAAACCACTAAACCAGTGATTCCCAACTATATTTTGCTTATTGATTCCGATTTTATTCTACTGGAACCCCGTGTTAAAAAGTGACCCATTTTTATAATTAAATGTTGTTGGGAATTGTATTAGACAAAATTGCTGAAATATTTTGTGTATCGTAGAAGTAGGACCAGTTTATTGCTCATTAACTTTGACAAAAACTTATATGGGGCTCGGTTGAGAAACACTGCATGTAACCACGTGTCTTCATTACATTCACATACACACATGTATGTACGTACGTATGTATGTATGTATGTATGTATGTATGTAGGTATGTATGTATGTATGTGTGTGTGTGTATGTATGTATGTATGCATGAATGTATGTATGTATGTGTGTATGTATGTATGTGTGTATATATGTATATACGTATGTATGTATGTATGTATATTGTCTACTGTGCAAGGTAATGATATTGCTACGCCCCCGGGACAGATAATTACAGAGATGTATTCTACAAAAGCAAACCATGTCTGAACACATAAGTTCTGATAAATATTTTTTTCTTCCAAACATTATGTATTGCATCTTTAGCATAAATTATTTGTGACTATATAGTTTTAGAACACGCACAAACAGTAAACAAATTAACTACAATATTTTCAATTTTTGTAAACAAATGCTGAATGATATGAACGTTTCAGACCTAATATTTTGAAGAAAAATTATAATTTATAGTTTTCTTCTTGCTCTAAAGGAAGGACGGAAATAAGTTAATTAAAATTTAAAGAAATGCGTAAATTCCAGACAAAATTAAATTCCGTTTCTTTTTGTAAGCGAAAAGGAAGAATAATTAAAAAATATTACATTCATATATTTAAAAATCAAAATCTATCAATTTGAAAGTCTGATGAAAGAAAAAGGAAACAAATTAAAAATAATGAAATATAAGATTACAATTTTTTTTCAGAATATTAGCCTCAATTTAATGAAAGTTTGAAACATTTTCGTTAAATATTAGCATTCACATCGTGTTTCGGTCAGTCAAAATAAGATCATTGTTATGTGATTTTTTTTTCCTGGACGTGTACAGAATAACGCTTTCTAAACTGATTGTATATGAATAGATGAATTTCATATCTCTCTGTATTCTTCCTAATTTAAATCCCACCTGTGTCGACTTTGTATTTCATTTAATTTCAAGTTTAAAGTTATATCACACTGATGAATCCCAAAGGAGGATCGCATCGTACTATTTACGACTACCTTGACTTTCATGGAATGAAGAAAAATGCGTTTCACTCTTTAATATAAATTTCTCAATATGTTTAGAGCTATTCCGTCCCCTTCAGTAGTAGTCAACTACGTGTTCATACATACACACACATATATATATATATATATATATATATATATATATATATATATATATATATATATATATATATATATATATATAAAGTCTTCCATATCATTTCCACTTACTTTATTCACCCACAGGCAATTGGTCGATCTGAAACTGGAAGCAAACTTCTTCAATGCATTGAACCTCACACCCATGACTATTCTTCGTTTCTTTCAATGTTGCAAATTCCTAGCACTCCTTCAATAATTGTCGTATATGAATTGCCTTTAATGATTTGCTTCAATGATTCTTTTAACGAAACTCGCAAGATCGAAATCCTTCTGTTTTCTATTTATATTTCAACATTTAATAAAGTTTCACTTGTCTTCACAGAAATTTCTGTGAACTGTTTCATCAGAGTCATAAATCTCATACTCTTTCACTCAATATCGTTCATCTTGAAACTTATGTTATTATTCTGCAATTACTACTGAAGATTAATAACAAAAATATGACACGCAAAGAGACAGCCATACTTGACTGATTTTTCTGGTGATTTTTATCTAAAATTACTTGTCTGGTAGTAAATGTTAGCACCGAAAGGATTCAGTTATCGATTAAATAAACATCTACTCTTATTCATCGTTGTGTACTTGCATAATATCAAGTTAATATTGGTTTAAAATTTTGGTGTGAGGCCAGCAATTCTAGCGGAGAATTAAGTCAATTACATCGACCCCAGTAGTTAAATGGCAGTTATTTTATCGAACCCGAAAGGGTGAATGGCAAAGTTAACCTCGGCGGTAAGACAGACAAAACGTCACTGATCGGAGTCGTTACCAGCGTGGTAACGATTCTACTAGCTCGCCGCCTTATAGCCATTTGACATTAATGTAAGCTTAAGCTAAATAATCCAAATTTGCGTCGTTACAGTACACAATTGGTGCAAAAATAGAATAGAATATATCAGAGATATGAAGTCAAATAATTGAGATATGTTGCATATAGAAATCATTATGCTAGCTACAAACTCTTATGGGTAAACTAGCCTTTATATCAACCAATTAGGATTTTACATATTGTGAAGAAATATATATATATATATATAAGGTTGAGGAGGGTATTGGATTTAACCAAACCCAGGAGGATACAGGTAATACCGAGTAAGTGCTGCATACCGACTAGTTTGCCCCAGTCGTTGTATGAACAGGATTGGGTATTATAAGTCGTGTATTAGCGTGTGTATATGTAAATATATAAAAACAAAAAGATAAAGAGAGCAAAGGTAAGGTTGGAGAAGTATTTTATGGATAGAGTCTTGCAGCTGTTTCTGGGAAGATCCAGTACTTCCCTTCATCGGAGACAGAAAAAATGAAGTAATCTATTATTATATCCTTAGGCGGATATTTTTAGTATGAAGTGGTAAAGAGTGTGATGTGCTGAAGAAAATGGAATGAAACTACACTTCAAGTACTGTTCTCTCTTTTTTCAGCACATCACACTCTTTACCACTTCATACTAAAAATATCCGCCTATGGATATAATAATACATTACTTTATTTTTTCTGTCTCCGATGAAGGGAAGTACTGGATCTTCCCAGAAACAGCTGTAAGACTCTATCCATAAAATACTTCTCCAACCTTACCTTTGCTCTCTTTATCTTTTTGTTTTTATATATTTACATATATATATATATATATATATGCATATATATGTGTGTGTGTGTCTGTGTGTGTGTGTGTGTGTGTGTGTGTGTGTGTGTGTGTGTGTGTGTGTGTGTGTGTGCATACATATATGCATGCATACATATATATATATATATATATATATATATATATATATATATATATATATATATATATACATTCATGTGTGTGTATGTACATGTGTGTGAGTTTGTGCGTGCGCGCGTGTGTGTCATATGTCAGCATATATCTATTTATGAATATCTGTGCATAAAACAGCTTGTATTAAAAAAAAGACAAGATACATTTAAAGTCTTTAAGGCTGGGACGTGTTTCTCAAACTCAATGTCTGATGAAGCCAGGTCAGCTGCCTAACAGTCCTGTGTGCCATTTCCAAAACAGACCGTTCTTCAGCAGCTGCTGTCCAAACTGCGCCTGAATAATGTTTCCTCTTCAGACCAGAACTTCACCATCCACATATTTCCAAGGTGCAGCCATCATATTTTGTTACCTGGTTGCAAACACACTAGTATGTTCATGCCATTGAAACACTTAACTATATCATTTAGCTCATTTTATTATTATTTTGATTATATTCGTTCATAAATAATCCCCTGTAGATATAATCCTTCGTTAGTTAATCAACGCTGGCTTGAGTATACGTTGATACACAGATGAGTTCGAATAGAACAAAATTATGTCTGTCCTTGGCTCCTTGCATACCATGGAACAAAATTCAGCTTTTTCCTTCCTCGCCTGCAAGTCTGTTGATTAATTTTATAAAGTTTGTTCATATGTTCTTGAAATCATCCCATGATTTCTTCGAGAGTCGCTAAAAATTACCGCTAGGATTTTGTTGCATTTCTCCAAGACGTAAATTCCAATTAATTTGAAAATGTCTAATAATGTCATTGAGTACATCACCCCTTGGCAGGCTTATTCAAATTCATGCCATTAAGCCAATAGGGATATTTCTTTCAGCTCAGGATGTATCTGTATGTGTGTCTGTGTGTGTTTGTGTGTGGATGTGTGGGGGTGTTTGTGGGTGTGTTTGTTTGTGTATATGCGTGTGTCTGAGCGTGGTTGTGTGTGTGAAAGAGAGAGTGAGAGAGAGAGAGAGCATCTGTGTGTGTGACCATGTGTGTGTGTGTGTATGACTGAAAGAGTGAAACAGAAATTAGACATTCATGAACCTCGCAAGGTACATCTTAATTAGTTTAATCAAGAAGGCATTTAATCAGTGGCTTAGCTCTACAATTAATTAGAAATTGCTTGCGGCTATGATCAATGCCTGGTTGAAATAAATGGACGAGAGGAACGTTTATATATATATATATATATATATATATATATATATATATATATATATATATATATATATATATATATATATATATATACATAATATAATATATACATATATGAATAAAACTTTGTCTTCCTCTTTATATGAGTAAATATTAAAGGAACTGTGTGTGTGTGTGAGTTCTCATGAAGTTTGCAAATACTTTCTGTATAGTTTCCTTGAATATGGGAAATATTTCAATAAATTTCATTCTACTAATATTGAACAGGTGTAACAGCTTAAATTGATGCTTAACCAGCGTCTTTGAAAGGAATACTCCGCAATGATATTTATTCCTTGTATATGGGTCCCTTGCAAGAAATTGATGCAACTCCACTATGACACCTTCACCTTGGATCACAAATAGCAACCTCAAATTTCTTCATCTTTTACCCACGGTAATTGCATTATGACACGATCCAAGACGCTCACAAACTGGATATGTATCTTATTTACCTAATACTTTAAAACTTTGAAAAGGGATATTTAACTAGAAATATCAGTACTAATTAATTATTTCATTGCTAGCCTTTGCGTAACTTTGACATTGTTATTTTATATATATAATGTTCTATGTACATTGCTATCTGTTTCTATAAAGCACCAATAATCTACATAATAATGAATCAACCAATTAATTATTCTGGATAATAAAGAGTTGACGAATTAAAAATTCTCTCAGGGACAATTATGATTGTGGGTGAGAGAGAAATATAATATATTTGTCTGAATATGTACAAAGTTTATTTCGGAAGAGAAAATTTGAATTCTGCTTATTTATTCTGGTATAGGGAATTACCAAAGTTTATGATCCACGTGTTTGGAGAGCCGAAAACGTCGTCGTTTTAGTACCGGAATCTATATGCAATTGACAATAAATGAGAAAAGTATACGCCAGTCACCAAAGCAAAAAATATGATAAGCTTTATTACCTCCAAATTTTAGACATACACCTTTTATCAAATGGACACATAGATACTTATTCATTTGGCAAAAGGAAAAAAAATTGCTGTCGTGAAATGTAAACAGACTAAAGCTAAATATATCAGTTCCATTAAAAGAAACTGGATATGAATAGATTCCAGTTCAGCATGCTAGCGTCTAATATTCACAACGATGCTTGTTGCAGTATTCTAAACATAATAAGAACATCCAAGGGAGCCGAAAATCGATAATACTAGACAGATCGGAAAAATAGAACAATGAATATTTGCTTAAAGAGTGTTATGCCGATGATACTAAGGAAATCTATTACAGTATTTCAGTTCCTTTGATATCAGCTTTTTTTTTTCTGCTCTGGAAACACAAAGAGTTAGTGTTCCCGTTGATAAACTGTTTACATTTTAATTATTGCTTTCGTACGAGCATTCTACCGAGATTTGTATTAAGAATGGCTCAGAATACGATTTCCAAATACGTTTCCCAAATATTCAAGCTGAGACGTTTTCTCTAACTATTCAAATATATTAGGACATCTCTGCTTTCAAGGTCCATTTAATGGAGAATAATTCATGAAGATCAAAATCAGAAAAAACTTTAGTAGTCGTGACAAGTTTAGGATAAGGATTTCATGTCTAGAATGAAATGATAAAACAAAATTATTAAAACAGAACAAAACGCCAATGCCATGATGAATTTATGATCGATCGCAACACTTGCAGCTTTCTTACGATTCAAAAGTGACTTAGAATGATAACAACAACAACAGCAACAACAATAATAATGATGATGATGATTTCAAATTTTGGCAGCGAATCACCCCTTTGTAGGATGCGTGGCATCAAAACAAAACAATCTGACTTATTCTGAAAGAGTGTAGCAAGCTAACCCAAAACACTACAAAAAGAGGCACGATAGCATGACTAAGTACATCCACTGGTGGCTATGTGAAAAGTCCGACCTGGGAAGAGCACAAAAATGGTACGAACATGACCCAGAAGGAGTCACCGAGAACAAGGATTATAAGATACTGTGGGATCTTATAATCAAACGTGATTCTCTAATCGATGCTCGGAGACCTGATATCGTTGTGATAGATAAAGGACAAAAGTAAACCAAGATAACATATATTGCAATACCTGAGGATGCTCGCATAAGTGACAAAGAACTAGAAAAGATTGAAAAGTACAGACTACTAAAAGACGAAATTGCAAGAACGTGGACTATGAGGAGAGTGTCTGTCATTGCAGTAGTTGTAGGGGCACTCGGAGCCCTAGCAACCAAATTCGAGAAATATGTCAAAGAAATAAGAATTGAATAGAGGGCAGAGCAAACCACAAAACCGGCTCTGCTGGGGACAGCTAGGATTTTGAGATTGGTACTTGGATGTTGAATGTCTCTCACGATAATTAACAACCAAGTATCAAAGCTTATAATGTGCGGAAAGACACCCTGTGAGACCTCTGACAACGGGCTGCTGTCTACTATCACAGAATCCTACCAGAGCAAACAAGACCGAACGTTCTGAGAAGTAGGCCGGATATAGTAACCTTTAGGAGGGACAAACAAGAGTGACTAATAATCGATGTGGCAGTGCCAGGAGATCAACATATCACCATGAAAGAAAGAGAAAAGGTTGATAAATATGGAGACCTGAGAATTGAGATCGCTAAGATGTGGCAGCTACGGGAGTCGAGCATAAAGGTTATCCCTATTGTCATGTCATTCAAGCATTGGGTTCAATACCACCCAATCTGAAAAAAAAACATCTGAAGACCTTAGAAATGCCCTACAATCCAGATGTATTGCAAATGTCGGCATTACTTGGAACTGCACGCATATTATGTAAAGTACTGTCTGTCTGAGTTCTTTGTTGTGACTTGACAAACAATACAAACCCCCGGTAGATACAATATCTTCAATCAACAAACTCAGGAATAATAATAATAATAATAATAATAATAATAATAATAATAATAATAATAATAATAATAATAATAATAATAACAACAACAACAACAACAACAACAACAACAACAATAATAATAATAATAATAATAATAATAATAATAATAATAATAATAATAATAATAATGCTTAATAATTAGATTTTTATAAAAATAATCGAAGACGCTACAGGACGATACAAAACAATACAATATGGAGTTACATAATAATGTGTAAACAGCAAATAACAGAAAGAACGAAATATTAGAAAAAAAATCAAACATGAAATAATAATATCGTGGGCAGAATTTGCTACTGAAGGAAATAAATTCAACGAAACATACTGCAGTGTTTTAGTGCTGCCACTGCATAATATATGAATCTAAAGCATCTCTCTTACACCTTAGCAAATGGAGTCATTGGATTGATTGGCTGATCGATACTCTATGAACTAAACTGTCTTTATTTCCCTTCCGGTATAACGCTGTATTGTTGATTTATGGATCATAATAAGATTAAATGTCCAAATATTGGTTTTCATCTGACAACGATGGAACTCATATATTTCCATCATTTAACTTGATAGTATATAAATATACCAGTTCTTTATACTAATTTATACTAAATTAATCTTCATTTTCACCTCAGATAATTGATGTGCAGCTTTGTGGCTGACATGATTCAGCTCGAACCCAACTAAATCTCTCGCAGACATTCGATATTATGCTAAAATAGTATTCTTTGTATATAACGCTCCACTAAATACATTAGATATACAAATAGCAAGGCGATAAGTGATTTGAAATATGAGCTGCTTATTGTGATTGGAGCTGTTTACTTGGATCCTGTTGACGACATTTCACCTCAATACCATTCCCACTTCGCAAATGATTCTTGCCAGCCTGACGAAGACCAAAGCCATCTGTTGACTTTCTATTTCAATTTCAAACACATGTTGCCATCGTTGACCAGGCCTTTTCTTTTTTTCCAATAATGTAAATGTAATTTAGATGCATTAGAAAATGCAAATAGCTGCAAAGGGATTCGGTTTTGGTTTTGCATGCGAAAGCATAAGCCAATCAATCTGGACAACTCCCTCATATCGTTGGTACGTTTTTATCGATCTTCTTGAGATTTCAGCTTGAAACCGAAAGGAATGAAATTAAATTCTGTGTACAAAACATCTGCAAAGACATTGTCGTGTGGCTCAGTAAGAAGTTCGATTCCGACCGTGTGGTTTCGCGTTTAATGTCAATGTGGGGAATCTGCAAGTGAAATAAATTTGATAAACGGGAAACGTGCAATATTCCGATACATACATACATACATACATACATACAAACGTACATACACATATACATACATACACACATACATACAAACATACATGCACACATACAAACATACATACATACAAACGTATGCACTATGTATGAACGTACATACATGCATACATACATACATACATATATACATACATACATAAATGCGTGCGTACATTCATACATGAGAGTGTGTGTGTGTGTGTGTGTGTGTGTGTGTGTGTATGGGCGTGCTTATGTGTGTGCGTGCGTGCTATCCTGCACCATCAGTCACAATTAGTGACTATTGAATTCTTTCGATTTAGTTTTCTATTGCTTTTAGCCACCTTCGTTATTCTATTACGCGTGCGCGTATATATATATATATATATATATATATATATATATATATATAAAACACATGCAAATACACACATCTATGTATACGTGTGAGTATGTATGTATGCATGTAAATATGCTTGTGTGCACATATACATGCGCACACGTTAGCGTGCGTGTTTGTGCGTATATGTGTCTATATATAGTCTACACAGTAAACAGGAAATGCGTTCTTCTAAACGTGAAGGGAATATGACGCATTTAACGATGGTATCTAGTTATCAAAATCAAATTATAAACTCAGACTGAGCAACAAATATATATTCGATTTTAATTCAGTTTTAATTCTCGGCTGAAATTGTGATTTTAGTTTAGGAGCAAACGCTTCAAATTGATCGTTATGATGACTCATTGTTTAAAGTAATTTGAATATTATTTTACAGTAATTAAAAAGAATAGCAGCGTAGATATGGAACACATGCAACCAAAATCTCCCCACTAAATCCTTATATAAATTTTATTTAATCTGTTTAGTATATCGTTCCGTAAGCCATACATAAGCTTTCAATAGGCCTAAACGTGACAAGGTTTTAATCTCTATCTGAAACAGTTTAATGCCGTAACAAATTCGTAATGCCGTAATAAATGAAATCATATTCAGCGCAGCACAATTACTATGGTAGTTAGCTCAGAGTTAACTGCATCTTCTTAATGCAGAAGGCCCCCTTGGGAAATTTTCTAAACTGGTTTTTTTTTTTCATTTTTTTTTCTTTGTTTTGATATTAATAATTTATTATTTTCTAGATCGCTATGCCCATCACAATTGCCTTTTTCTCACTCTTTAACAAATACAAGATAAGACTTCTAGCCTAGTTAATAAGCAGCAAATCAAGGCTCCTAATTGGCCCACTGGTTTGGCTACTCCAAGTTAGGTTCTTCGCTCAATTTTTCATAAATTATGCAAATGACCTAGGCCATTAATATTAGTGTGTTCTACTGTTTTTCTATATGTTAAAGTCTCTTGGCTAGAAGAGATATGTAAGGATATATTATCGAATTGATGACACGGGAATCGTGTTGATGACAACAGCAGCAACAACAATAATAATGATGATGATGATTTGAAATGTTGGCATAAGGTCATCGATTTCTGGAACGTGGGTAAGTCTGATTACATCAACACTAGCTATACTTAGCCACTAATTGTTTTATCGACCCCGAAAAGATGAAAAGTAAAGTCGACTTTGGCAGAATTTGAACTCACAATACAAAGCCTGACGAAATGCTAGTTAATTTTGGAAGAGTTTATCCATATTAACCTGTTGTTATTATCATTATTGAGTGAGAGAGCAGTGCATGCCATCAAAGTAACGCTGGGTTAAAACATACCCATCCCGACTACCCGTCTGATAAGGGTACACCAGGCACATGCATCACAACCATATGTGAGTGACATGGTGATCTCATATCAAGATAAACAGCGCATGACCTCGCAGGTGGGACCCAACTGGAATTTTCTTCAGGTCGAGTAGCCCATCCCACTCAAAAGGTTCCTAAATAAGGGTTACTTAAGGATGTTGTACGAAACACCCATGTTTCCAGAGGTGAATTATTCAACCCCCAAAGAATTCCTCTCAACACAGAGTATGATGCTCCACCACTACTCCTACACGTGATCAGAGATCAAGATACCTAAAGAACATTGCAATTGTAACAATGTAAATATAGGTAACAAGCGCACTCAGAAATCGAAAACTTCGGCCAAAGCAACATCAACATCCTCTCAACGATTAGCCAGAGATGATTTTTAAAATGAGAACATCTAAATAAACTCAACTGCTCTCGCAAACGAGAATACTAAAATTGAACTCGACCGCTCTCAAAAATTAAGTAGAAGAAAACGGAAAAATAATCTAGAATCCTTGTTTGGTACCCAAAATCGATCCCAAAATCTAATCAGTTCGTGCCAGTCACGACGCCAAACATCCCGGAAAGTTTCATTCGAATCCATCCAGCTGTTCTTGAGATATCTTGTCCACGGAGAAACAAACAAACAAACAAACAAACAAACGCGACTGAAAACAATATCTTCGCCTTCGCTAAGGCAGAGGTAATAATAGACTGGATACTAATACACTGCAGGTAATAAAATACTAAAGATATAGTTTATAGTTCCAACTATAGTTATAGTTTTCAAGCTCAAACTAGCAAAGAAGCTACATTGTACAAAGTTTATTGCTTCACAACTGAGTAATTGTATTTATATAAGCCACATCGATTATTGAATTATATTGTTGTTAAACTTGGAGTATGACACACCTATTAATTACATTTACTATGTTGAGGTATAGAAACTTTAAAAAAAATGTTAGGTTTCTACGCAGCTAGTTCTTATGTATGTTAAAAGTTCGAAGTTACTTCAGTTTCTAAGATACTAAGAGTTAATATTTTAAATTCATGTTTATTAAACAGTCAGCTATATAAAAAGCACCACATGCATAAATTTACACGGTCCATTTTATCCCGTCATTTCTTTGTTTCATTATTTCTTTCTATCTTTATAACTTGATATCTTTATTTATTCTTCATATCAGAACATATACGAGCACGAGCAGGCTCTCTTAAAGACAGTGTATTTAGCATAGCCTATTTAGTATAGCGTATTTAGCATAGCGTATTCTCGCAAAGGCATTCGTGGATACATACATACATAAACATACACAATGTATTCTTTTATGACATAACATTGTAGTATTAACACGTGTTTCAATTGTTATCAACTGAGATCGTTTATTACTAACCCACAAAAATGTGTAGCCGTCACTTACAAGCGAATATAACCTGATAGACTGAAACACGCAGACCTTATTTGCATACATATAGATACATCTCTCTCTCTCTCTCTCTCTCTCTCTCTCTTTCTATCTATCTATCAATTTATCTTATCTATCTCTATCGTTGTCCTTCTCTTTCCCTCTCTTTCTTTCTCCCTCTCTTTCTTTCTGTCTCTCTCTCTCTAATTCACTCTTTCTCCTTTGTTTTAACTTAAAGTTGAATTCTTACACTTGCGCTTCTTTTTTTGTATACTTTCTCTCCTTCACAATTGCACTCTAGGATGGGAAAGAAATCCGGAAACCAAACACATTTTTCAAACATGCATAACATAACATGCCTCTAATAAAAGTCGCTCCAGCCGTGTACTTCCTTTCCTTTTCTTCAAAGAGTTCTTCGTTTTCTTAAGACTGTAGAATGTGCGATCTGTATGAGAACTGGTTGTTATATTAAGTATCGGTGATCGTTTTAGATGCTGACATCTGGGACTGCAAATATGAATTCGTGGAAATTTCTCTCAGTATGAGTGAATATGTTTGTGTGCGAGTATGCGTATGTATTAGTCAATTTGTGCGGCATTGTAGTGAACTGGCTCTCCATTTTAGTTATCCGAGCAAAGACATTTTATATTCTACACATTCATTCGAAAGCCTGAAGGAAATCACGGCAGAACAAGTGTCTTTTTAATAGTGTTAGAATATATACGTATGTTCTTTTATAGCTCTTATGCAGATAATTTATAGATAATTCGCACTAACTTTGGGCAGACGCTTATTGCTGTCATTATCTTCGATAAATCCTTCCAATAGATCATGCCAAAGCCTTAAAGCTGATCGAGTTGAAGTATTAGAGAAGTTCTTTGGCTTTCTTAATTACATTCTTGACTATAAAAAGAGCAACGAATACGCCTCTACCTGAAGCAAACTGATGTCTCTCTGGTCTTCGGTTTACACTTCATTCTGCTGAGGTGGATTCTACATACCACGTTTCTCGGCGTTAAACAAAGGGAGAACGCGTGCTCAATGTGTTAATATAGTATCAAACAGAAGAGAGAAGATATATCGCGTCAGTGAGCCGAAATGTTAGGGTTCCACCAGTACTTATGAAGTGCCAAAAAAACTCAACCTCGAAAATATTGGGCAATTCATTATTCTTGTTGTCGTCATCCTTGTCGTCGTCGTTATTGTTGATGTTTTTGTTGTTGTTGTTGAGTGAGAGTGCAGCACACGTCATCAAAGTGACTCTGGGGTACGAAGCCCAGTATACTCTTGATGACTACCCGTCTGTTAAGGATACGCCAAAGACATACATCACAACCATATGTGCGCGACAGGATGATTTCATATCAAGATGAACAGCACCTGAACATACAGAGTGGGGGAGGCCCAGCTAGAAATATCTTCAGACTGAGTAGCCCATTCCGCTTAAAATGTCCCAGAATAGGGTTTGTTTAAGGATGATGAACGAAACACCCATATTTCAAACCCCAAAGAATTCCTCACAACACGTCACAATAATACCCCCATCCTCCCCCCACACACACTACTTCTGCTTGTGATCCGAGACGTACATATTATCGGTCACTAAGAGACATACGCAACTGGTTAAACAACTAAGGAAGCAAACTTATGTTATAAAGCAGAATATTTGTCTATCACAAGATGGTCCTTCGTTCCCTTGGATCCTTTCTGGCATCATTTTTTTTCTATTGGAAGTTGATTGTTTACCGTAAGGAACGTATATATTTTAATTGCGAGGATTTCTGTTAATACTTTCCATAAGCTATTAAAACTAGCAATTGGTTGGTAATTGTCAACCGCATTGTCCTTTGACCGTTGTCTTTTTCTCCACCAGCCATTCAGGAACCGCGCCATTCTGTACGCAATTGTCTAATTACAAACAAATTTGTTCGAGTGTTGACCTAAACTACTTGAGCCTGTAGCTTCAGATTCCATATGGCACTGATGCTCTCTAGTTTGGCAGTTTCAAAATCTGTGCCATTACATATTTTGTTGTTATGCATAAATCAACCTGCCTTGGAACCTCAGGGTGCTGGAGTTCGAATCTCACGGAATGAGTCCTCTCAGCTCCGTGGTTGTGGGAAGCCTCTTGACTCCAGATGTTATTCCAAAATTGCCGAGTTTCCTCTGCTTCAGGAGATTTATTATCTTCTCTATCTTCACCCAAGCCCTTAAAAACTACCTCTGGTTATTTGTGAGTTACCTGATTTGACGGACCTGCGAAATGCGATCAGTGTAGCTTTGTACCTTACAGGCTTTGGCTCGAATACGGTGTTTTAGTATTCCGATTAGTTTTGAACCCTTTCTTGTATAAGTGGTATTTTGTTTCAAGATATACCTCCACATCCTTATTGCGTTTCCACTAACCTTGAATGGGACTTTATGCAAGGTTTCGATTCTTCGCTTCCACTATGACTTCTTCTATCCGCCTGTTCACCTCTGTTTTTCCAACCAGTTCACCAACTAAAATTGAAGCATGTCTAATCAAATCCTTTATTTTCGATAGATCTTTCCAGCAACTTTTTGGGTCACTCGTTTCACACAGTCAGGGTCGAAGCATCTCAAATTGAACGGTTCGGACTCTGTTCTTGTAATGATTATTTCTTCGAGACTTAGTCGATTCCTCTGTTTTTTAGTTATACCCTCTGATAATATAGGTTCCTCTACATTACACTGATGCTTTCCCATTCCTCCATGAAAGTTCCTATTTTCTACAACACCCTCACCTTACCTATTCCTCTGTTGATCTTCAGTCACTACGCAGGCTTTTCTTGATTATCCAAATTTTGGGTTTCATTAAGAACTACTGTATTCTGAACCATTCTGATGTGAATCATGGGTTCATTTTCAATAATCTGGAGCATACCTAGTTGGTTCCAAAGTTCTACTGCTTTTTTCCGACAGCTTTACATTTACCATAGCTCTTGTCTAGCCAGGCCTCTCTTGGCACTTAATTACTTTTTGCTTGCATCGGCAGGCCACTTGCATTTGCAAGTAAAAGGACCATGATTGGGTGGAGTCTTGTGTTCCATTTTATTTTTCTAAGAGAAGCTCCTGCCGAGCGTGGAGCTCCAATGTCGTTGACACTCAAGGAAGTCTCCCCGTTCATTCCGTTATGTAGAAAGGTATTAGTTACCATCATTACAACGAATGTGAGTGATTTTCTACATGATTTGCTCCTCGAATATGTTTAACTGAGATTTTCATGTATAGGGTCACCCCATTTATAACACTAGCTCAAACTTAGTCGCCGGACAAGACTTAGGATGCTACGTTACCCAGTGTGACTTCCTGCAGGACTCCCATAAACGCAGAGTTTGCACCGGCCTATGCAGGGCAGGGGTGGCACTAATTCCCTGAACTTTTCACATAGACTGCTGCATAGAGAAATACATTATGCGATGTATCCTTTATCTTAGATGTTAGGTGCGAATAGAATGAGATTTAACTGCTTTTTTCTATTATGCCGAATGAGCTGTCAAATAATCCATTGCTAACTTGTAATCCTCTCCGGTGGATAAGCTTAGGAAATGAAGAAAAATTAAATGAAACCATTGTCACTTTCATTTTTATTTCTATGACTATTTGTCTGTCTCGCTACTTTCTGTAGCCATGGTAACAACGTTGATGTTGTTGTTGTTTTTTTTGTTGTTTTTTTGCTCTGGCTAGGCTGAAAGCGGGTGCTGGCAGATTGTTAGTATCAGTTTTACTATAGTTACTTTCCTGTGTTGACGATTTCGTTGTTGTTGTTGTTGTTGTTGTTATCTTAGTCTGAGTTACCCCCTGCAGTCGTAGTGAAGGGGCTGACAATTGCTAGCTTTGTTGACCTGTATATGTGTAGCAGTAGTAGTAGTAGTAGTAGTTAGGATTTGAACTCGCCATCATTTCGGCTCTTTGAAAAGTTCGAGGGTAACAAAAGAAAAGAATTTTGGGGAAATATCGGGAAAATATATGTGACCGCTACAACGCTTGCTTATTCATCGTCATTGTAAAACTTATTATTATTATTTTTATTTTTATTATTATTATTATTATTATTATTATTATTATTATTATTATTATTATTATTATTATTTATTTTTATTATTATTATTATTATTATTATTATTATTATTATTATTATTATTTTTATTATTATTTATTATTATTATTATTATTATTATTATTATTATTATTATTATTATTATTATTATTATTATTTATTTTTATTATTATTATTATTATTATTTTTATTTTTATTATTATTTATTTTTATTATTATTATTATCATTATTATTAATATTATTACTATTATTCCTTCGTTACGCAGTGTAGGTAAAAATGCACCGTAGTCTTTAGTCATCTGTCAAGTCACAACAAGGATCTCAGACAGATAATACTCTCCTTAAGATGTGCACTGTGCCCAATAAGGCTACTTTTTTGCAAGACATCAATCCTGCATGGGATTTCCAGTTGCATTAAGAAGTCTTGAAGTTTCAATGGGATTCAGCCCAACGTTCCGATCACCACTGGTATCACTTTTACATCCCCTCTCGCATTCCATACAGTCTTGCCATTTCCACTTTCAATTCGGAGTTCCTGGTGCTTTTTTTCAACCTCTTTACTCACAACATTCATGTCATTTATTATTATTATTATCCTCATCATCATCATTATTATTATTATTATTATTATTATTATTATTTTATGTTTGACTTTTGTTTTGCATTTGTACAAGTTGGATCCAAGTCTCACCCAGAGACCTCAAGAGACAACAAGTTAGAAGTTCATGTAGGTGTTATGCCTAGGGTACCATATATTTGGATTTGTACAGTTTTGTTCAAGTGAATGTTTAAGAAACCATAAGAAAATTATGTTTGCTTTAAAATTTGAGATCACATAGACAGTATTTTACGTAGGATATGGGCAGTTATTATTATTATTATTATTATTATTATTATTATTATTATTATTATTATTATTATTATATGTGTGCTTTGTATTCATGTTTATTCTTATTGAACATTGAATTTGCGTGGAGATTCTCATACTCTCATACGTGCACATACATACGCAGTTACGAACACAAATGCGCACACATGCACACAACACACACACACAGCCCATACACAGAGAACTTCGGAAGATATTTATAGTTTTAAATATCTTAAAGAATAAAATAGACTTCATAAGAGACTTCACGTAGATCAAAATTATTTATAAAGTTGAACTTGTTCAAGAGAAATATTAAAACTATTTACAATTTCAGAAGTTGATTACTTATAGATATTTTCATTTTGTGTATAAAAAAAACACTTCTAATCTGTTATGAAATTATTTTCTTCCGGTCGTAGGTGAGATGTTTTGCACTAGTTGTGAAGCCTGTTATATGCATTATTTCTCATGTTTTAAAATCTATCAGAATCAGTTGTTTGTATTATATACAAACGGAGACGTTTTAGTTATTTCCATATTCGAACTATTAAAACAATCTATTTTCGCTTCTCCGGAGGGCAACTAGACTTCTAAGCTTTCGTTCGTACATTTGTTGTGTGTTTTCGCCTTTGTGTTTTGGTTGAAGTAGATATTTTGGAAATACATGTAAATTTCTGAGTAGGTGTCGCTGCATAGGGAAAAAGTACACCTGGAAACTCCGAGGTTTCTAGTTCATTCCTACTGTGTAACAACTTGAGGAAGTGTCTTCTACTATTTCTCTGGGTCGCCCAATGCTTTGTGAGTGAATTTGGTTAACGGCAAATGTGGAATCCCCTCGTGTGTGCGTGTATATATATATATATATATATATATATATATGTATGTATGTATGTATATATATATATAATTTATTCTTATTTTGGCGCGTTGAATGTAGGCGGGCACGACAATTTGAGGGTATTCAAAAATGATTAGTCATTCCCGTACTTCGAAGTTTCGCCCTTAACGATTAAATACACTAATTAATTAATTAATCAATCAATGCATTAAACCATCTATGTCTCATCGCTATTGGCATATAAATACAAAAACTCGAATACATACCGCATCAAATAAAACGCACAGCGCCCATTTCTAGCGAGATGGAAAACTACTTCATGGCTTTCCCCTAGTAAATAACACTTATACGCACATATAATATAATAATATCTGTAGTCTACGGACATTTTTACTCAGGCTGGTTAGGGCAGCGGGCTCGCGGTTTCGGTTCCCAGACCGGGCGTTGTGAGAGTTTATTGAGCGACAACGCTTAAAGCTCCACTAGGCTCCGGCAGGAGATGCTAGCGAACCCTGCTGTACTCTTTCACCACAACTTTCTCTCACTCTTTCTTCCTGTTTCTGTTGTATCTGTATTTCAAAGGGCCAGGCTTGTCACTCTCTGTGTCACGCTGAATATGCCCGAGAACTACGTTCAGGGTACACGTGTCCGTGGAGTGCTCAGCCACTTGCACGTTAATTTCACGAGCAGGCTGTTCCGTTGATCGGATCAACTGGAACCCTCGTCGTCGTAACCGACGGAGTGAAAGAAGAAGATATACGTGTATATACGTATATGCATACACATAAATTTATGTAGAGGCGTGTGTTTATGTATAGCGTGTATGACTTGGCGTTTGTCTCTGCAACACGTGACTACCAGTATTGGTTAGTGTACGTTCCCATAGATGAGTACGTTTCCACGGATGAGCGGCTCGGCTAAACTGACCAATGGAATACATGTTAGAATTTAGAAATAAGTCTTGAGATCGATTTAATTGACCAAACCTTTCAAGTCTAATAAATGAAATAAATAAAAGCATGAAATGGCATTTATTCATATTGCGCCGTTGTTATTTTGAGCATCACATTGTACCGCTGTTAACAACTTCATTGTGTAATAATATCTGGACATGAGCTGTAGATGCGCCAAAGAAAATATCGTTTTTAAGAGTCGTTATATGACAGCATTAACAGAGAAGCTGACCAAATATTTGAGACAGAACGTTCGACTAAATTCTTTGCAAATTCTATTTCAAAGAATCCACATCAAATACCAATATGAAATAGGTTTACTGTGAAACAGAAGTAAAATTGCTTTCTTCAACGTATTATTATTGCACTAAAACCTTAGAATCTGTTTGTAACGAGTGCATTTGTTGCTTATTATCTCGGTCACAAACAATGCACATCTCAGATGGCGGGGATTATTTCACAGTTAGCTTATAATCTCGGAAAAGTTACAGCTACGTTTGTGCAATAACTATCGTATAAACAGATGCACACTTTAGATATAGTAGAGAAAGCTACAACAATGACAAGAAAAATAAGAACAGAATCAGGAACGGCAAATAGCGACATCAGATGCTGCATATTCTCTATTTTTCAATCTAATAGCTGTCTGTGTTGACATAACTTTCCTTAACCTCGTTCCGAGTTAGTAAACCATTCCGCCTTACTTTCACATCATCACCAAAGCTTGTTGCATTATCTCCAGTGAACACAATCATTTAGATCTTTGCCCCAGCATAGAAAACATGAAATGTCACTAATAACTTTGTTTGCTTCTCTCTTATGAGTTCTCTCTGTATAATAAGCACGTTTCGCTTTGTTTTAAATAATAAAAAAATCTACCAGTAAAGCAATAATAATAATAATAATAATAATAATAATAATAATAATAATAATAATAATAATAATACACTTCCGTTCGCTGGTCTTATTCCACATTAACCAACAGAAAACTTAATTTGATTCGATGGTTGTTGGTAGCATACGAAATAATAACAAGGAAATACAGCCGACAGGGATGAAACGTCCAATTGAAATTACTATCACGTAAGACGGATACATAATACACAATAAACATACAAATAAAATAACACCCCCACATACACACACGAGCGCGAATACTTAGATATTGTATATATAGAGACCTTATTTACTACAGGGGTCAAAAGACACGTCTTCATGTATATCCAAACTTCAAACACAGCACCATTAAAGGAGCACTAGCATTAGTAAATATCTATGTTATGTTCACACGTATATCGATCGACGAAATGTGGGACTCTCACAAATTACATGAGCGTACTATATACAACAC
Source organism: Octopus bimaculoides (assembly GCF_046866305.1). Taxonomy (NCBI): domain Eukaryota; kingdom Metazoa; phylum Mollusca; class Cephalopoda; order Octopoda; family Octopodidae; genus Octopus; species Octopus bimaculoides. Next base: position 78,378,388 of record NC_142938.1, on the reverse strand, counting down.
ATGCATAACCATAGATTTACAAATTATTTGTAAACAAAATAAAACACTCGAAAGAAATCTTACTCAAATATATGTTTAACTTACATGTGAATAAATATATATACCAGACTTTACTCAAAGGTGTTCTGTGCACTTTTCTACTTTTGATTCAGTAAATAAACACAAACTATATATTCTCATTCTATTACATTGTTTCACATTCTATTCCTACAGCAATGTTCTGTGATACTAGAAAAAGTTACAAAAACAAATGATGTTTGAAAAATAAAATTGTGATTGTCTGCGACGGCAATAATCACTTGATCAAAGTTGGAAAATATCAGTTTGTCTGCTGTGAGTTGGACTTTTATCTCTATAGTGGTTTGTGGTCTTGTTTAGGGACATGTGAAGATATAAAAATAGGGATTGCAGTTTCGTGAATTTTCTGCTTTGCTTCTTCACTGGTATTTCATCATTTTCTTTGCTGGTGTCTGCGTTTCTTTGTGGCAATGATTTAGAGATTTATTTTCTACGGGCATGGCTATGAATAACCGCAAACCTAGGTATGTGGTTAAGAAGCTAGGGCCCTGCAATCAAGTGGTTTCAGGTTCATCTCCACTCTACGACACCTTGTACAAGTGCATTCTGCTACAACCCCGGGCCGGCTAATACGATTAATCTCTTGAGTAATATGGTAGTCAGAAACTGTGTGGAGGCCCTGCCGCAAAGCACGGCACACCGGAGAGGAGCCTTAACTCGGCACGTCACGACGAGGACACGTTTTAGCAAACTGCTTTAATTGGACATGACACGGCAGCATGAGAAGAGGTTTTAACTCGGCGCGGCATGACAGGGCAGGAAGGTCCACGAACTCGGGAAGGTACGCAACCACGGGAATGAACCTTAACTCGGCATGGCGTGGCACGAATTAAGGCGTCTTCTCGTCGTGTCATGCCGTGCCATTTTGCGCTCCTTCCCACGGCATGGCATGATGGGAAGACGCCTTAACCCAGCACGATACGAGGGGAAGGACCCTTAACTCGGCACGGCAGGGCATGCCGAGAAGGATAAGTTTTAGATTCATTCCATACAAATTTAGTCCCATGCCCAAATTTTTAATCAACCATAAACTATTTTGAAATAATACATTTCTAAATCTCTCAGAGAGATTTATGTAGTAGTGATACGATGAAGTAGTTGTATGCTGTCAACTTAATGACAGTCCCCTGAAGGGAATAATACTACTGTTGTACTGTTGGTTAGATCTAGGAAGCTGTACCGCTTCCTGTCGGCCTTGACATATTTTCTGTGTCCTTATGTTTATGTCCTGTGTCCTTATATTTATGTCCTGTGTCCTAGGTCTAACCAACAGTAGTATTATTCCCTTCAGGGGACTGTCACATTAAGTTAACAGCATACAAGAACCCTTAACTATGTTCGCAATGTAATGGGTTTGAAACTGGTATCTCATAGTTGGAACGCAAATCTCTCAACGCAAAGCAATGCTGTTGCCTTGAGAGATTTGATGATTGGTGGAGTTATTATCTACAATTTCTTTAATATCTGTATCTAATATAAATCATATTGTAGTGTTATATTTCTTAACATAGAAATAAATATAATTACATATTCATTACATATTAACTCTGCTTATTCATTGGTTCAAATATAGAACTGTATTGGTTCAAATATTCAAATATAATAAACTCTAAGTCTATCTACCTGGTGCACATTAACCATATCTAATTCTGACTTGGGGACATATTTACATTAACATTTGCGTATGTTGTTTAATACAGTGAATTGTGATAACTTCGTTTATATTGGATGTGTATGAAATAATATCTACTCACCGGTTAGTATATGTTAATCCACGCATGCACGCACACAAACACACACACATTCACACGCGTATGTATATGTACATACATTATATATGTGTATGTTTATATACATATCCATATGCTTTTATTATTTTATTTGTTTCAGTAATCTGACTGCAGCGATGTTGGAGCACAGCCTTTAGTCTAACAAATCGACCATGGAACTTATTTTTGTTAGCCAAGTAATTATTCTATCGGGTGACGATTGCCAAACTGCTTAGTTACGTAAGTACACCAACATCAGTTGCCAAGCGATGGTGGGGTACAAGCGTAGACACACAAATACATACATACATACATACATACATACATGCATACATACATACATACATACACACACACACATATCTTTCATTTTCTGTCTACCAAAAGCAGTCACAAGGCTTTGCTCGGCCCGAGAATATAGTAGATGAAACTTGCTTAAGGTACCACACAGTGGGACTGAACTTGGAACCGTGTGGTTTGGAAGCTATCCCTGCTTGTGTATTTATGTATGTATATGTATATCCATTTATACATACATACAGATATACATGCATATACATACATACACTTGAATGTGTGTATATCATGTATATATATATATGTATACAGATATGTGTGTGTGTGTGTGTGTGTGTGTGTGCGTGTGTGTATGCGTGTGCGTGTGTATGTGTGGTTTCCTTGTATGCTTCCTCTGTACTGATTTTGTGGGAGCAACTGCCTTCGAAGTCTCATATTGTTGTTCAATGCTCGAAATGAGGTGTAGATGGACAGCAGACAACTAATGAAGGGGTCGTTCTTTATGTTACTTGTCCTGTTTTCCATTCGTATATCTCCTTGTTTGCGTACTCAACGCATTTGTTTTCGTATTTCATGCTGTTTACGGTTTGTGACATCCTGTACACATATATGCATATGCATATGTATATATATATATATATATATATATATATATATATATATATATGTATATATATATATATATATATGTTCATATAAGTATGTATACATGCATATATATATTATTCATATATGTATAGATATATGTATGTCTATATATATATATACATATATATATATATATATATATATATATATATATATATATATATATATATATATATATATATATATATATATATATATATATATATATATATATATATATATATATATAATTGAGATTCAGCTGAATTACGTACTTAAGTTGGAGCACCAAGATACTTAACTGTCTAGAAATACAAAAAGTATTTGTAAACAAGGAGCCATGTTAGCGTTCATTTTGGGGGTTCGACTCTCGATGGAGTTAGCTCATCATTTTTCAGTCAATTACTTCAATAGATGTCACTTTAATTGGAGTATATATTTATTATTATTATGATAATTTATTATATACTTATTATTGTATAAAAATGACATTAGTAGTTGCTTTTTCTTCGTAACTTATCAAGCCTCGGGGTTTGTTTGCAAATATTATATATATATATATATATATATATATATATATATATATGTATGTATGCATGTATGCACGTATGCATTTATGATTGTATGTATGTATGTATGTATATACATACATACGTATGTTGATACACATTTTTACAAATATATGAATGTCTATTAATGTGTGTGCCTATGTATGTGTGCGGTATATATACTTTTACACACACATCTGTATATGTGTGTGTCTATGTGAGTGTGTGTATATATGTGTGTATGTATGTATTCATGTATGTATGTAAAGATAATTCGTTATATTGATGGGTAGATAAATACAAACTAGAAAGCCAGTGTAATGTACGGAAGTTAGTTCTCTTATAAATACCTAGCTTCAAAAGGTACTGTTACAATTGACGATTCAAGCTCAATAAAGATTTCCTTCTTCTCGCTTGAACAATATTGTATTTTGAAAATCTGTTTTCATTATATAATACTCCATTGTCAATATGAAGCTTCCTCTTCCTTCTTTCAGCATTTCGTTTATTTTCTTCGTTTATCATTTCGACTTCCTTTTACTTTGATCTGCAAAGAGTTATGTTTCTGACACCTTGTATTTATTTATCTGATTATCTCATCAGCATTGTTGTAACTCTTTTGGCAATACCGTTGAAGTACCAGAGAAAATACAGCTAAATTGGGTTTCGAGTTTCGGTGTCTCATTAAGGCGGAGATTTTTCCGAAATGTATAAGCGACTGAAAGTACAAAACATCACTTTAGCAGGTTGGAAGTCTACCGTAAGATTAACCCCTGCTTTTGGTGGGTAGTCATTTCAGTTGAGCAGATTGGGACCAATTTGAAATGAAATGTATTGCTCCAAGATACAACACGCCCGGCTCGTTCGAGAATAGAACCAACAAGTTAACTATCACAAGCGCTACACCTAACAACTAGGCCAAGCATTTTCATAGGTTATGATAAACAGGTGAGTATAACCACCTGTCAGTCGCAGGTAAATATACGTTAATGTCCTTTACACGGTTTTCGTTAGTTTCCTATTTGGTCAGGAGCATTGATTCCTGTCGGCTCATCTGAAATGAGAATCAACTTAAGCTACCGGTTAATCTTGCGGTCGACTTCCGTCCAATACTTTCAGTTGCTTATACACACCGGAAATATATATATATGTGTATATATATATATATATATATATATATATATATATATATATATATATATATATATACGTTTGAGTCTGTATGTGCTCGTGCATGTGTGTGAATGTGTGTGAGTGTTTAAGTGTGTATGTGTGTGTGCGTGTGCGTGTGTGCACGTTGATTTTGATATATGTACATTATGGTGTTAAAGTCTGTAAAAGAAAGTAACTTTGGAGGGATGAAACTCATATGAACATTGCGTTTGTATAAATAGAGATCGATAAAATGAGAACTAGACTAAATACTGAGGGTCGCTATAACTGGCTAAAATCTTTTCAAAGTAATGTCGAAATATTAAGATATTCCAGTAACTGAATTGAATAAAAGCACAAACGAAAGTGAAACAAATTTCCATAGAGCTCATAAAACCAATATTATTGGATTAAAATCAATATTAATTGCTTTACAGATAATATCTGTATTAAGAACTTTTGAGTAGACGATATGGAACAAATGCAAGAACAAAAATAAGAGATGAGTATATTATTTCTAAGGCTGCAAATATTTCCTAACACTTCAGCAATTGTAAGAGAGAAACGGCTCTGTGATACCTAATGGTGTATTGATTGTAAAATAAGACGGGAATTCTTTTCCTAATACCGCTTCAAGTGCAAAGTAGAAATGTATATATTATACAAGTATATTATATAAATATAAATATTATATATATATATATAACGTATATATTATCTAAGTATATATGTATTAGGCGAGCTGGCAGAAACGCTAGCACGCCGGGCGAAATGTTTAGTAGTATTTCGTCTGTCTACGTTCTGAGTTCAAATTCCGCCAAGGTCAACTTTGCCTTTCATCCTTTCGGGGTCGATAAATTAAGTACCAGTTACGCACTGGGGTCAATGTAATCGACTTAATCCCTTTGTCTGTCCTTGTTTGTCCCTTCTGTGTGTAGCCCCTTGTGGGCAGTAAAGAAATAAGAAACATATATTATTGCTAATAATGCAACAATTTTAAAATGCAAACGGGTATATTATTTCTAATACCATTGTAAAACACAAGCGAGAGTGATATCAGGATTCCGAAGCAACTTCTCTTGGGCCAATTCCCAACAGAGAGATCAGTTGGAAGGCCACTCTTGCGCTTCAAAGACAAGCTAAAAGACAATCTGAAGCAATGCAGGATTCCCTTTCCTTGCTGGGAAAACAAATCAACAGAAGGTAGGACCTGGTGCCAGTCCTGCTTCTACTCAGTTTAAAGATTGGAGCAAAGTCGACTCCAACATTGGGACCAACTTCATACAGGCACGCTGGCAAAACGCAGTTCCTCTAAATAGAAACCTTACCTTACCTAAATAGAAACCTTACCTTACCTAAATAGAAACCTTACCTTACCTAAATAGAAACCTTACCTTACCTAAATAGAAACCTTACCTTACCTAAATAGAAACCTTACCTTACCTAAATAGAAACCTTACCTTACCTAAATAGAAACCTTACCTTACCTAAATAGAAACCTTACCTTACCTAAATAGAAACCTTACCTTACCTAAATAGAAACCTTACCTTACCTAAATAGAAACCTTACCTTACCTAAATAGAAACCTTACCTTACCTAAATAGAAACCTTACCTTACCTAAATAGAAACCTTACCTTACCTAAATAGAAACCTTACCTTACCTAAATAGAAACCTTACCTTACCTAAATAGAAACCTTACCTTACCTAAATAGAAACCTTACCTTACCTAAATAGAAACCTTACCTTACCTAAATAGAAACCTTACCTTACCTAAATAGAAACCTTACCTTACCTAAATAGAAACCTTACCTTACCTAAATAGAAACCTTACCTTACCTAAATAGAAACCTTACCTTACCTAAATAGAAACCTTACCTTACCTAAATAGAAACCTTACCTTACCTAAATAGAAACCTTACCTTACCTAAATAGAAACCTTACCTTACCTAAATAGAAACCTTACCTTACCTAAATAGAAACCTTACCTTACCTAAATAGAAACCTTACCTTACCTAAATAGAAACCTTACCTTACCTAAATAGAAACCTTACCTTACCTAAATAGAAACCTTACCTTACCTAAATAGAAACCTTACCTTACCTAAATAGAAACCTTACCTTACCTAAATAGAAACCTTACCTTACCTAAATAGAAACCTTACCTTACCTAAATAGAAACCTTACCTTACCTAAATAGAAACCTTACCTTACCTAAATAGAAACCTTACCTGTCATTGTGGTTTTATAACACGATGCAAATCAGGCTTTGCCATCCACTCAAGAAAACACATAGTGAATGATCCACAAGCATTCGAACAAACAGACTCCTCAACACGTTCCATTTGCCAAAAGGTTTGCAAAGTACCAGCAGGCTTCATGAGATACGTTCGTGTCCACAGAACATGATTAACGCTTTATTTTACTGAATCATCATTTGTCGTTCACGACAAGAGAATCCATCTGTTATTATTATTGAGTGAGAGAGCACCGCATGCCATCAAAGTGACTCTGGGGTACAAATATGTGAAGCTCAATATACCCTGAGAAAGGTACACCAGGCACACGCATCACAACCATATGTGCACAACATATTGATCTCCTATCAAAATAGACAGCACATGACCATGCACGTGGGGGTCCAATTAAAATTTTCTTCAACTTCTGTAGCCCATCCCACTCAAATGGTGTCTGAATAAGAGTTTTTTTAAGGTTGATAATCGAAAAGACATGTTTCCTGAGTTGAATTATTCAAACCCTAAAAGTATTCCTCTCGCCACATGGCTGTGATGCTCCCCCACTACTCCAGCTCGTTATCAGAGATGTACATGTCGTCAGCCATGAAGAGACATGCTCAACTGGTTAAGATCAAGCAACCTACAAGAAAATTTGGCATTGAGCAGAATATTTTTTGTAGTCCATCTTTTATACCAAGATAAAACATGTACATGATAACACTTTCAATCAGTTAAGATCAGAAACCACGAGAACCACTGCCTTATTATTATTATTATTATTGTTGTTGTTGTTGTTGTTGTTGTTGTTATTATTATTATTATTATTATTATAAAGAGAAAGAAAAAGATAAATAATTGCGCATACATATACATTTTTTGTGCATAGATATGCATGCGTGCGTGTGTGTGTGCGTGAGTGTGTAAGTACGTATGTATAGATATATATAGATATATATACATGCAAGTATACAAGTATACACCACAGACTTGCAAACGCATATACATTTATAAACGCATGTACGCTTGTATAATTAAAGACATGTTTGCTCTGAAGTGTTTTGCTATTGCTTGGTGTCTAGATGTATATTAATATGTTCTATCTGGTGTTTTATCTTCGGTGATTTGGCATATTTATTATTACAACTCTCTGCTGTCATTGCACACACGCTCTTAGAAACAAGAAGATTTATGACGGAATTGCAGGCCTGAGAGTAGTTTGCGGAGTTAATAGCTGAAAAGCATGAAGTTGTTTCATTGTATCTTTCTTTTATCGGTTTGTTTCCTGAATTTAAAATTCTGACTTGTGACGGGTATCATATTTTAGAAGTTCTATCAATACAATATGCTAATCGACTAGTGAATTTTGGTTTCTATTTGTCTATTAGCATTATTCTATAATTATTCTCCTGTTATTTTTTTTTCTTTATATTTTTGAAACTACAGAGAATATTTGTTTTCCACTGCTTTTTTTTCAGTGTTTCTTTTGGTGGGGTTTTTTTTTTTCTTGTCAATATTTATTTTATGCTGTGCGATATTCTGTGTCTCAAGAGTTTTTGTTATAGGTGCATAGTTAGCCAATATATTATGATTTTCTCATATGATCAATACAACAATTAGATTCGTAACGCGGTGACAGCTTTTATAGTTGCATTTGGATATATATATATATATATATATATATATATATATATATATATATATATATATACATGTATGTATGTATGTATGTATGTATATATATATATATATATATATGTATATATATATATATGTATATATATATATGAAGTCAGTGAACAAAATAAGAAACAACATACAAATGTTACTATATATATATAAGTATGTATGTATATATATATATATGTATGTATATATATATATATATATATATATATATATATATATATATATATATATATATATATATATATATATATGTATGCATGTATATATATATATATATATATATATATATATATATACATACATACTTATATATATATAGTAACATTTGTATGTTGTTTCTTATTTTGTTCACTGACTTCCAGACGTGTTTCACTACATATTATTATAAATGCTATCATTATTGTTATTATCATTATTCTTATCATCGCTATCATTTATAGCATTTATGGTATTTTTTTTTTTGAAATCTGAAATAATACATGTTGTGTGTTATTTCATGAGTTGTTAATAGGTTTTCCTATTTATGGTCGGGATACAATTTTGTTTGCGTGTAACAATGCTTGTTTTCACGAAACATCTCTACTATTTTATTCATGGCGTTAATATTGTTTCTGTGCGATTGCATGTTTTGTTCTACTAACTTACTGGATCATCAGTTATTAATTAAAGTCTGATTGATCCTGCTTATTTATTGTTTCATGTTGTTTTGTTTTTGTTAATGTCAAGGTCTTTTCAAGTGCTTTTATAACTGAAATCTAAATCTAGAATTTAGCTGTAGATTTCAGCATGTATATATCAGATTTGCTGGTATTTATGCTCTTTATATAAACAGTCATAACAGTTTCGATGCGCAGCCATTCTATTTACCCAATGACAACTTAATTTAAAGATGTACCGCAGATATAATATTGGCACTTAACCATTAGATTATTCATCTCAAGAGGACCTCGAAACAAATAGCTTTTTTAACAATTTTTTTCTGAGATATTTTTTATACATTATCAGCAAATTGCAGACTCATTAACAAATTTTGTAATTAGCAACAAAATTATATCCTTTGCATTATAAAAATTACTGTAATTTCTAGTCCGTTAAACAAAATTAATTATACTCGGAGAACTGTTAACAAGAGTAATTTTGTAGATGGTCTCTGACTAATTTTGAAAATTCGCAGCACCCATTCCTTCTCAAAGCAAGAAAAAACTTGTGTTATGAGGTAAATAATTCTTAACGAAGAGATTGTAGACACAACTAAATACATTTATATAACAGCGTGGAGCATATCAAAATAGTCTTAGTTGTAAGTTAAGGAGCAATAAGATCAATCAAACTGGAAATATTTTAATTTCACGGTAAATTGAGAAAATAGATAGTAAACTCTACCATCATTCTTTTATTCTTTTACTTGTTTCAATCGTTTGATTGCGGCCATGCTGGAGCACTGTTTTTAGTCGAGCAAATCGACCCCAGGAATTATTCTTGGTAAGCCTATCACTTAGCCTATTGGTCACTGTTGCCGAACAGCTAAGTTACGGGGACGTAAACACACCGGCATCGATTGTCAAGCGATGTTGGGGCGTACAAACACACACACACACACAAACACACATAAATATATATATATATATATATATATATATATATATATATATATAGTAGTCGTTACTGGTGAGGGCTTTACTAGGCCGGAGTGCACGCCCTACCTCATCCTCTTTCAGCCGACGTTTACGACATGCAGAGGAAAAGTTGGGTCTCTTCTTTGTTTTGCCGGTCCCTCACACAGAACCGAGCAACTTGAAAAGAAAGTTTTTGTTCAGGAACACAACGCAGCACCCGATCCGAGAAACAAACCTGTAAGCTGGAGATCGTGAGTACGACACCGTAGATACTAGGCCACGCGCCTTGGAGTGTATTGATAAATAATTCATGTAAATCCGTTGCCTTTACTCTCAATGAGCCACACAAAAGTTATGTGTGTGACAGTAGCAACACAATTCTAGTTGTGTGAGCAATATTCCGTTTTGGCTATCATTTGAGCTCTGCAAAAATTTGCAAACCTTGTGACAGAAGAGGAAAGACAGTTTTTGTGCTGGACATTTGGTTATGTTGTGGATGTGTATTCGCCCGGAAAGACGAGATTATTTGAGAGTGTGAGACCCAGAATTCGTAGCAACATTTTAAATCTTAGTTGCGTGATGTTCATGACCTGGCTTAATGCGGCACAACTGCATTGAATAATACAATATTAATATAATAATGCTACTGGGGAACATTTTCGAGATTTCTGTTCATGTGTCTAATGTTGATTTAGCGTCTGATGTTTAGGCTGCACATAATTGACACTTGCGTGTGGAAGGTCAGAGAACTGTGATGGTAGTATTATCTATATTGGAGTTGTTGTTGTTGTTGTTGGAATTGATGGTCAGTATATGGTTTATGTGTAATAAAAAATGTTGCAAAGTACATGACAAGCCTTCGGCACCCTAGTTGATTGACTCTACGAAGAGAAAGGGAAAGAGATCTATCAGCACATGCTGTGAAGGTTCGATTTAACCCGTGTATACCCATAACAAAATGCACAATCTGTAAGAGAAGGACAATATGCAGCTGTTAGCTACGAGTGTCGACTACCTACTGAACATTTCGTATGCTCAATCAGATATTTCCCGGTGAGTTCATGTCCAAACAAGTAGGAGCAGGTTTTGCGTTGCGAAAACGCAACCAGGGGTATACACGGGTTAACAGGAAGGTTCCAAAAGGAACAAAAAATAAGAGATTGATTGATCCCATAGAAGGTCAATTTAAATAGGTGATTTACAGGATAGACTTAGTCAAACATTTTACTGATATCAAGTGCAGCAACACTGTTTTCATCGAATTTCTTAAGGACACTGAGTGACATACAATAGTAGTTCTTCAGTAGATCTGGCATTGCGGAAGTCATATTGTTCGTCCTGCAGAAGTGAGAGGATTTCAAGTCGTAGAGGTGGTTCCTGTCTTTGAAATGTTATGTAGAATATGGTGTTGCATAGCGTGTGGATATAGGGGGTGGGGTAATCATGATAAGGCAGTAGTGGCATGATCCAATGTAAAATAAAAGGTCATGTCTGGAGAGAAGCTGTGTTTGGATATGAAAAAGAAAAGCTTAAGAGCGTCTATACGTCTGTGAAACGCGTTGTAAAAAATAAATGATTTGGGATTTGTACCAGCAACGTCTGTATGAGATGAATGTGACAGCTAATCAGGGTCTTGGACATTAAAGACACCGAGGATGCTGATGCAGAGAATGGTGATATGAAACATATTTTCTCGATCTAGGAAAATACATAGTCGTATAATTGGGGGTGTAGAATAACTCAACATCGCCAACTTAACAACGCCGACTCAACAACGTCGACTTAACACCAGGACAACTCAACACCGAGACAACCAGGAAAATTGATCAAAAAATAAATTATAGGACTCGGATGTGGGGCACTTAAGGCTCTACTTTTGCGTTTTATAGTTTTCCTCATGGCTGAAGGAACTGGCAACGATCCAAGCGTAGCCTGAGATACATTTGTTAATACTTCACTTATTACTGCAGTTGGCTTTTCAACGATGTCTTCGGCACGACGTTTCGAGGCTGTGTGCGCTTTAGCCACTTCTATAGTAACTGCAGACGAATTGTAGGGATGCGTGTTTACTTCCATGATAACTGCACCAAACTTCGTTTGAATCCTTGCATTACATCTAGAACCCTGATCACAACGCCAAAATTGTATATTGTTGTCACTCTTACTAAACTTACCAAAAGCAAATAAATGTTCTTCGTGTGCAATTTTTTTCTTTTCCTCTTTGGCTAAGAATTTCTGTTTTGGGTGTGATGAAAAATTTGAATATATATTCACCAATCTAACTTCAAAAATTCTACGTCTTAATGTCGATCTCAAGAGCTGTGACTTCCAACATCGGTAGAAAAATATGAATTCTTGGTATTCCTTCTTTGAATGGTCTAGAGCAATCTAAATACATTCGACAAAAGCTAAATAGGCCGCTTTGGCCAATAAATTACTGCGACAAACTGCTAAATTGAAGAAGCTTGGGCCGATCGTGAAGCAAACAAACTATAGTTCCCAAACACACACACACACACACACACACACACACACACACACACACACACATAATTATAGCTTTTATAAATTATAAATTTATAATTATATCTTTTATAAATTAATTTTATTCGAATTTTGAAAGTTCTGCTTTTTTTTTATTCAAGCCATGTATTAAGATTAATCTTTTTATAAATTTCTGATAATGTTATGAAACGAATAAATTATTTATTAATCAATTTTCTTGGTATTGATTTGTCTTAGTGTTGAGTTGTCCTGGCGTTGACTAGTCCTGGCGTTGAGTTCTCCTGGCGTTGAGTTGGCGGTGGTGAGTTGTCCCTATTCGTATAACTGGTAGTGATTAGATCAGTTCGGAAAGCAGTAGCAGTAACAGATGCATACGGAAGGGTAAAGAAAGTTGATATTTATCGAATGTAAATAAAAGCCTGGAGAAAATGTCATGGACAGTACAATCTCGATATTTGCAAACATCAACTTTCAAAATAAAGCTTGAATAATGAGTGTAGTCTGTTCAGTGGTGCTAAACTAGAGATAAGAAATGGTATGTGCTTATGTTTCTAAAATGAACGCATGGCTTTTGTGTAATAAAGTGATATATCGTTTTTTAATTGAATTGGAGTCCATAAATATTTGAAAAGAACTGGTAATTATTCTGCAGATGTATTTGTTCGCGTTTTAGGCATTTTCATAGTACTGGTTTTTTTTTATTTCGTTTGGGTTGGGGAAGGAGACGACAACGACTTTCAAATTGCAGATATCCATAACTAGTCACAGTTAAGGAACCGAAATTGGATGTCAGTAACCTCAAAGTGGTGCCGGAAGATTTTGGTGTTCGATGGGGAAACAGTCACGAAGTGGGGCAAAGAGGATATGAAATGATGCACAGCTTGTAGGGTAGCCACCTAAGATTGTGTCCACGGATCAGATGATAAAGATGGTAGCTGACCGTTGTAATAGCTGGCAATATATCTCCGGCGGGAGACATTTTCAATGAGTATCTTCTTGCAATACGTGGTACTGTCCAGAATAAAGAAGAGACGAGGGTCTGAGCGTATCCTGAATCCATGTTACGCCCCTGCCTGAACTCTGGTCCAAACGCCTGTAATAGAATAAATTCGGCTAAAAGCTTGGAGGTCAGGAGAATATTAATTGGGGTTTCGTGTTACGCTTACGACCCACAATTATATACTAGAATAGCATTCTATATTGGATAGGTGTCAATGTTAAATAAAGTGGATATTAGTTAAAAAGCAAATATACCTTCATCTGTTTAAAGCTATGTAATTGTTAACTGTTGCGTTTTATTTGGACAGTAACAATACTTCAGTGCAGCCCACTTTCATATTTCGTGAATGTTTCCATTACTGCTTTATTACCCTCTTAAACATCTGATGTTTGTCTGTTACTAAATTTTCGAAAATTATTCTCACGGCATTATTTTCAGGACATTGAATACTGAAATAGATTTTGCAGACCAGATCTATGGAGAGAGAGAGGAAGAAGAAAGGAAAGGAAAGCTGGCGACGAGAAAGCTGCATTAAATAAGATTAAAATACATTTTGTTCTCTTATAATCCAAAACATTAGCTACTTTCTATAAAAACAGGACGTAATTGAAGATGTATACAAAAGGAAATTTAGAACCATAAACTTTTCTTTCTCCTATCATATCTTTCCACGCTAACCATTAGAAGAGTTATTTGTATGATGTAAAATTTACTGCTTTTGTCGACTTTGTGGTTGCATTATAATATTATTGATTTCCTTTCTATTGCTCTGACTTATATAAATTAATATTTGAACTGTCTAAGAGACTTGGATAATTATTGCCAAAGCGTAAGCTATTTGATATAATTAAATTTCTTTTAAATATTTTCATTAAGGAAACTATGTTTAGAAGTAACAAGCTAGAAATTTGTCAAAAGCTTAGGTGTAATAGCCAGTTCGGTTTCTTTTTATTTCTCATAGTTTAGTAAAATTTAATACAATGTCTTTAATTTACTTTTAACAACCAATTCAATATTTGTTATCGATCTAAGACTTAATATAAAGTTATACTTTGAAGATCAATTTGATGTTAAGTTACAGTTTCATTTCGTGTCTTATTTGTCTAAAGATCAGTGAAATTTTCTTTATTGTACATTTTTGATTTTTATCATAAACGAACTAAAACTACTCCTCAAATATTGTAGCGAAATACATCCAACACTCATAATCAGAATCTGGACAAATAATTGCTATATCATAATTCTACTAAGTTATAGTCATCAAACATCAATAACAGTTACTATTCTAGAAGATGTATTTTTGTTACCGTTATCCTTACAAAATATTTAATTTCATCGCCAGCTTCCATTTTGATTCTGTATATAATTTACATACAACGAACGTTCCTCACCTATATTAATATTAACTATTATTTGTGTTCACAATTCTATCACATATAAATTTTCATTTGATTTTATAGAACTTAGAAATAATTCTCAAAATTAAATTGAAGAATTCTATTTCATAGAAGTATACCGCAATTATATTTTCATGTGTGTTAAAAAGCCTGCTTCCCAACCACATGGTTCCGGGTTCAGTCCCACTGCGTGGCACCTTGGGCATTAGTCTTCTACTATAGCCTCTGGCCGATTAAAGCCTTTGAGTGGATTTGGTAGACGGAAACTGAAAGAAGCCCGTCGTATATATATATATATATGTGTGTGTGTGTGTGTGTGTGTGTGTGTGTGTGTATGTATGTATGTATATATATATATATATATATATATATATATATATATATATATATATATACATGTATGTATATATGTATGTATATGTTTGTGTGTCTGTGTTTGTCCCTCCACCATCGCTTGACAACCGATGTTGGTGTGTTTATATCCTCGTAATTTAGTGGTTCGCCAAAAGAACCGATAGAATAAGTCATGGGGTCGATTCTTTCGACTAAAGGCGATGCTCCAGCATGGCCGCAGTTAAATGACTGAAACAAGCAAGAGAGTAAAAGAGTGTATGTATATCTATATGTCTGTGTGTGTGTGTGTGTGTGTGTGTGTGTGTGTGTGTGTGTCTGTGTGTAGTGTTTGTGTTTGTCTTTGTTACTATCACCGCTTCATAATCGGTGTTGGTGTGTTTACGTCCCTGTAACTTAGTGGGTCAGCAAAGCGACTGCTAGAATACGTATTAGGCTTTAAGTCCTTGAGTCGAGTCATTCGACTAAAAAACCCTCAAAGTGGTGCTCCAGCACGGCTGCATCAAATGACAGAACCAAGTATAGGAATACATGTTTTGTATGTTGTATATATATATATATATATATGGAACAAAAACGCAACAGAGGGCATTAAAACGTTCGGACAGATAGACGATAAAAAGGCGGACAAGAGGAACAACAATTGGAAGAACAGGCAAATATAGACGGGTCATTCGTGGCCTTCTTTCCTCAGTCAATACAGTCACGACTATTTTGGACAGTTACACATGAGATGGTTCGATCTGGTTGTTCCCAAAAAATTCTATGGTAAGAGCATTAGACCCCTTTGTAAGAAAGCTAGCGAATGTGTACGGCAACAAAGACAAAAAGAAAGTGGAGAACATGGTACACAATTACGAATACAACAACAAGAAATATATATATTGCAAACTCTTGTGCGATAAATTGTGCACTTTATTTTGAGCTCATAAAGTAAAATAAAACTACTGTGCAATGACTTAGAAATACTAAAGATGGCGTAAAGCAAAGACAATTTGAAACACAACCATCTTGCTTCACATCATGGATATCTCTCCGCGACAATTTTGCCCATGATAGCAACACTACTGTTTTTCTCCGTAATCAACAGCTAACGTAAGCAGAAATATGTTAAAGAATCTTTAGTTCACCCTGAATGTTGGGGCAGCTTGAAAAAAATATGTTAGTAGGAAGTCAGCTTAAGCCCAATGCAATTCTTGACTTACAAAACCTGAAAAGATAACTCAGCAGAGAAGAGAACTCACGGTGAAGAATCGCAGATTTGGCTTCCTCGGTGTTTAACATTATTCAAATTTTTCTTGTACAGATGGTAACAATATTTTAATAAGTAGATTTTATGATCGCATCGTGCATAATAATAGTTTGTAATATACAATGTGGCGATGAAAACGATTTTAAATAGCTGAAGTCATGAAATTTATTAAAACGGGGATTTTCAAGATAAAATATGAGATTACTTTACTTGCGCTAAAGACAGTTTAAATAGATTTTTCTTTTTAGAAACGTTTCAAAGCTCTTACTTAAATACCACAATATTTGAGACGGAATGAGATTGTGACAATTCATTATAGCATTTTGCACAGTCATAACTACGATTCTCAATGGTTTTGATTTTTCACGTTCTAGACTATTAAAGTAAGATAAAATGTTCAAATATTTTCCTCTATCGATTGTGTTAACGATAAGTTATTAAATAATCAATGGCCTTTGATTATAGGTCAGATTTTACAATAAAAGAAAAGTGCCACTTATTTTAGATGTGATTTTCAGGAAATCTGATTTATTGTTTGAGTTTTCCTACTGATATATATGAAGAAAGGAGAGATAAAATTTGTTAGCTTTTAATAATGTTATGTTAAGATCTATAAGAATCACTGTTAAAATTATTAAAAATAAAGTAGAGCTGACTTCTATATTATATTTATTGCAACTTAGGGTTGTAGATGCCATACAACTTCAAGTTAAACCTATGGTAGTATTTTAGATTATACAGCTAACTATTCAGACGTTTTTCAAAAATACAATGCTCTCGTGATTTATAATAACAAGTTATATACCCGCTTATTTACAGACAAATAGATTGTTTCCTACGGCTTATTATCAAGTTGTCCTCCGTTCACATGGCATTTTGGCCTTAGTCACCCTTCTCACTTGATTTTGACTAAAACTGGCGTACTGATTTCAAAACTACAGTCAGTTTTCTTCAACCACGTCAAGTATTTTAGCTACTCTCTGAAAAACCACAATTGTATTGTCTTTGCATAAATAATAGGACTTATCAGCTGATTGCTTTTATTATTTTATTGATAAGGAGGGAGAATTCTTCAGATCTAGTGACTTTTTAGGTTATGTTTTGAAAAGCGATCACATCTGTTTCAGCTACGTCCCGTCGTAAGTTCTTAAACAGCCCTCATCCCTTTTGCTATATCTGTGGCACTTTCACCATTCCCAATCAGAGGGCAAACATCAGCGCATTTGTGAAACAAAATTATTTTGTATTTTTGAAGGTAAAAGTTGGTGATCAAGACAAATCTTGGGTTGCCGCCTCACAATGTGTGCAAGCAGCGTGTCAAGAGTTTACGGATGTGAACCAAGGGAACACGTGATATGTTGGTATTTGGTATATCTATTGTTTGCAGAGAGTCAAAAGACCATTGCACAGACAATTAATTTTAATTAGTGAAAACTTTAGGTTATAATAGGAAAAACGAATGTAAATCGAGTATTCTAGTCTATTATCAGCAATACAGCCAGTGCCTCACTCAGTTGAAACTGCAGTGTCAGTTTTCGCTCAACTACCCTCTCTTGAAAATATGGATCATGTTGAAGAACTCAGCGACAGCAATGATACAGATTTTGAAATTTAAGATGACTTAGCTCGTAAGGAATTCAATCAGCATGAGTTGAATGACTTGTTACGAGAATTATGACTATCAAAATAGGCTTCAGAACTCTTAGAATCAAGATTGAATGAGAAAAAAAGGGAGCGATCGAGAGAAAGTGCATTTCTGCAATACTTTCGAAGTGACTGCAGGTTTGTGTATTGTATTCACATGGAGATTTTACTGAAAGAATTCAGAATTCTGATCTATAACTCAACTGGATGGCGACTGTCCAATGGTAGGTCAAAGCAGAACTCAAAGAATGTCCTCCATCACAATGGCAATTAATCCCAGTTAGACATTCGTGAAGAATATGGACACATAAAAAGAATCATTGAGTTGTTGCAATATCTCTTTTACTCTTTTACTCTTTTACTCTTTTACTTGTTTCAGTCATTTGACTGCGGCCTTGCTGGAGCACCGCCTTTAGTCGAACAAATCGACCCCAGGACATATCCTTTGTGAGGCTAGTACTTATTCTATCGGTCTCTTTTGCCCAACCGCTGGTGGGGGGGGGGGGGGGACAAACACAGACACACAAACACACACACACACACACACACACACACATATATATATATATATACATATATACGACGGGCTTCTTTCAGTTTCCGGTTACCAAATCCACTCACAAGGCTTTGGTTAGCCCGAGGCTATAGTAGAAGACACTTTCACCAAGGTGGTATGCAGTTGGACTGAACCCAGGACCATGTGGTTGGTAAGCAAGCTACTTACCACACAGTCACTCCTGTGCCTATCACCATGTTTAGATCATCTATGTTGACCTTAAACTGGTTTGCTTCTGTTTTAGTCAGCAATGCAGATAAACCAAGTGTCCCAGCTTTCTGTGCATGTGGCAGATCAGAGCTCGAGAGAAACATTGGGGCCGGGGGATTCCAAATCTCAACTCAAACCTGATACTCTCCACATCCTACATGAGCCATTTGTTTACGTAAATGGTATTATATTCACACCTCTGTACACGAAACTGAGTCTCATGAAGCAATCAGCAAGGTGTCCACCAAAAATTTGAAAATCATAGAGGAACGATATCAGGGTAGATAGGATGTAAATATGGTGACTAATTATTGTTGGAGCATAATGTAAAATTGTCCAAACACTGAACACTCCAGAAAAAGTTATAAGAATAAATTTTTACAAACTACTTAAACACAATTTGACTCCGAGTAATAATATCTTTTGAACAAAATAGATTTGCACAAACATGAAACTGTTTTATGGTTTTCTATTGTATGCAAATTTTAAAATGTTCTATAAAAGAAGCACAAATTTGTTAGATGCAGAATTTTTGTGGCTCTCGAGAAAAAGTGAGTGTATCCTGTAGCTCAGAAACTTGATGTGATGCAGAAAAAAACTAGGATCGTTTTTGGATTCGGAAACCAAAGGTTAGTGAAACACAGCGGTCAGGTCTAACTCAACGAAAATTGTATTCCCTAGTGTTATTGTTTTACAATGATGGATTGTAATTTTGAGCAAGAACTAGCAACTAGTCGCTCGCACGAAAACTTAGAAGGTCTCACGTTTGCATGACATTACACAATCCAATGGAAGTCTTATTCGAACCATTTGTAAGGGTACCTCAACAACATTGTCCTCGGTACTTTCTTCATTTTCTTAATGCGTTAGAATGTGATTTGAGGGTATTTAACTGGTAAATATAGCTGGCAGGATGGACAAATATATCAGAGTTTTGTTACAGTACGCCGTTGGAAATTGAGGGTAAAATCTCTTTAAAATCATTTTTTATGCTTTCTGAAGTTTGATTCACAGACGCACACACATACATATGTATATATAATGTGTGCGTATATCTGTCTTTTTGTCTGTCTGTATGTATGTACGTATGTATGTATGTTTGTATGTATGTTCTCTTCTACTTTTATTTAAATTCTTCCTCTTACGAAGGAGCTGGTTTCTGACAAAGATACAAAATTCCATCGTTAGAATATAAATAGCAAAAACAAGGTAACATTTTAAACTTTATGCATGCATGTATGTATGATGTCTATATGTATGATGTCTATATGTATGATGTATATATGTATGTTATATTCATGTATGATGTATATATGAATGATGTATATATGTATGTACACTAAGATATTTGTAAATAATTTTGTTAACATTGCGCACAATTCTAGGCTGATACTTAAAAAAATGAAAGAACATTATTTATTTCCAATATATATAAAACACTTCAAATTTAAGAGAAGAGTCGATTAAATAACAGCAACCCTTGTAAAGTACTCTATTTCACCGACGACGAAAGGATCAAAGGTAAAGTCGATCTTGGTGTGATTTGAACTCAGTGAATAACATTAAATAAATACTGTAAAATATTCAGTCTGAGACAGTAGTAAATTTGGAGAAGTGGTAAAAATACTGACTGGATGTAGTTTTTGCTATTGGTCTCTCAGTTAAATGTTTCAAACTAGAATCGTTCTTAGCAAACAAGTTACGCAAGAGTCACTTCACCTACTACAGATAGGGTTGCGTAATATCTCATCTAATTTTCTTGTTAGGAAGATTGTGTCTCTAACGCAAATTTTACTAATGGCTTGAGCTAACATCCGCAGTTTAAGAGAAAATTGAATCTTACTGCTCTACCGCTGTTGTTGTGTGCTGTGATTTAAACTCTAATATAAAAACATTTACAGAAATGAGTCTGTCATAAGATAAGAACTAACTGACTACTGAGAGATTTTCTTCCAGCAGTCAGTCATAAATTTGATTAATTTCACAACTTGCTACCTTGCAGTTATGACAAACTATTACTAGAATTTGTACACAGCATCCATTAAACCAAAAGCCAAAGGTAGGTTCCCAAGCAAGACGTTAGATTTGTATCTAAGCATTGAATCATTCTATCAGTAAATGGTTTGTCATTAATCTTACACTAGCTTTCAAATCATAACGCGCATACACACATACACACACACATATATACATATGATAATGATGGCAGCATATTTACAGATGATTGCCTTCTCTCCTTGTTTCTCCATTGTCATTCCCTCCTTCTTCATGGCCTTTTAAGAATGTCTTTTAAGAACAGAAGCAAATCTGCAGGTTTTTAAGACTCAACTGACAAATGAATGATGTGCGTTCCACAAGATTGATGGGTTCGCTTTGTAGAATACAGACTCTAAGCAGCACCGGGTGCTTTTGAGTCTGGAACTAGTTGTACAGACGTTACCACATATCATGCATGCACGGACAGATAGACACACACACACACACACGCACACACACACCACACCACACACACACACACACAAACACACACACACACACATAGCTACTCGTATATTTTGTTCTTTCTATGATGTTCCTATCTGATTTTGTATTATTTGTTTATATATAGATTTATTTGCATGTTTGTATGTGTGTACACACACACACACACATGTACACACACACACACACGCACACACACACACACTTACTAGCCTCTGGATACGGTCATTGCTGCGTACTGCGATGATTCCTTTGAAGAATTGCTTATCTCCACATCGATCAAGCTACATGATTTTGTTTCATCTTGGTAGCTGAACCAGCATATCGTTGGTTTGTAATGCAATACAGATATTGATAGTTTTCATGGACAAGCAAAATATCACAGAGTAAATAAAGGCCGAAGGTGGACTAAGTAGAAAATAATATTTCTGTGTAATAAAATGAATGATTAAAATAAGAATCGAATCGTAGATATTATATTTTTAATGCCTTTTCTTTTGCTTGCTTCAAATATGGCATCGTGCCATGATGTATTTTCGACTCCTGTCACTGATTGATATATAGCCCTGTTTATCATGATTGTGAAGTTTATGAAGTTGATGGCTCTTATATCGTACAAAGAAAATCGCTATTTGAAGTTGATTGTTTGAAAGAAAATCGTTGCGGTTGCAATTTGTATTATAATAGTAGATATTTAATGGTTTGTATTGTAATAGTTATCATCTTTGTGATAGCGTCACTGATGCTTTCTGTTTTGTATACTAAAGCAGTAGTTTTGTGTCAAATTTCTAGGTTATTTTTGTCGCATTGTTGGCGGGGCTACTTTATATATCATAGCAGAGCTGATTCATACGCTTTTTTACAAGCATTTTCTGTGAGGTATGTGATTATATTATATGATTATCGTTGGTAGTACCAGATTAAATCGTAGTAATATTAACGTTAATAAAAGTAAAAAAATATTGGTGTATCTCAGGCAACATTGTCGTGCTCTAGTACAGAGAGATGTGACAGGGTTTCTGTACTAGTTAATAAAAGTATTCTCCAGATTAGGTTAATGGTTGTTAATATTTCGTGTGTAGTTGTTTAATTCCAACCCTGATTAAACAGACAAATCTATTGCTACATTTTCACAAATGTAGCTGTGTCCACATCATCCTATTTTAATGCATAGTATATGTGGGATTCCATCACAAGATCCAGTCTTTTTCGGCGTGGTATCTTGTGTGTCTTAATGATCCTAAAGGCTCTGCTAGCGACGTGTAAGTTACTGGTAGGGTCTCCCACGATGGACATGTCAAAGGATGAATTCCAGATTGATATGGACCATCTTTTCTCAAAGATAAAAATAGGTTTGATGACAATTCAAAGAAAACGAACCAGGCCTAAGAGAAGAATACATTCCTTCGGGGAAAACACAACTGACAATCGGGAACAGCTGACAAAAAGTAATCGATATCGTGTGCTCAATAAGGAGTGAAAGGCAGCTTAGGTAAGTATAAGTAGGATGAACGTAGCATTTTCTTTTATCTTTGCTATATTTAAAACAATTGGTGTCATTTGATGGGGTATCTGGCTCCTATTTCTAACAGAGTCGGTGACTACATAAATCAGGTTAATGGTATTTGTGGGGTGCGTCAATGTAAGAATAAATCTTGGTGATGTTGGGTATAGTTTTAGCCAATGATAGAAGATTACATCCGACATTTAAAAAATATATATCTATCCATACCATCTGGGACATGGTACATATAGGTATTGTTTAATATGTTTTCTGAATTCTGTGTTTAAAATAAGTGGGTATCTTTGAGTGGCTAGTTGAAAAAGCATAAAAAATATTGAAATACGCTCTTTTTAGCGGGTTTCTTCTGTGATTTCTACCCTTGATGTTTTCTCCACGAATTAATGACCTACAGTAAGGGTAACCACCATTAGAAATATCTTTTTTATCTACTGCACAATCATTAGTGATTTAGGAGGAGTTTCAACTATGTTTCGTGGTCTGCTACCACAACAGCTCCTTTATAGGATCCAATTAGCTCAAGACATCATCACGAGGAACTACGTCCGGTTACTTCTATTGATCTCATCTATTGCTAGAATATCCCTTATATGTCTGAGCTAAATAACGGTGTGTAATCCATTTTATTGGGTTCTGAATATGATAAGTGGGATACAATTCATTCTCCTGGATATGACGACAGAGCTTTTTGAACACGCAATTGCAAAATAATGAAAACACTCGTCGGTTCTTCATTGTTTCTACTGTCACTGATATGGTTTCGTGTTCCTTCCCAGTAATGCCTACAGCTTCGTCCGAAAGTTGCACCACAGTTTAATATACATATACATGTATCGTTAATCAAATATATTCAATGAGAATACAATATACTGAATTGCTAATAACTGCTTTTGGTAGAGAAATGTCTAAAACATTAAATGTATTTAGACATTTAATAAGACCGATTATACATTACATAAAATTTTTAAATAGCATTCGATTAACTACGCAGAAATTCACCCTTTTTCTCTGACGAGTGGATGTATTACCTAATAATGATTATCAATTTTAGATTTCATTTCGAAAGGTAATACTTTCATGAAACGATCGTAAGATATTTTAAACTTCAGACTTTTTAAATAATCATACTTCATATATTTATACATCTATTTATAAATACAATATTATTTTGGACAAATACAATATTATCTTCTGTGATCATTTTTTTGTTGTCATTTTCCTGCTCTTATTTTATACAATATACACATATATTAAATGGTAGCTTTGTATATACGGCCACATTGTGTCCACAGCTAGGGTAACTGGGTTAATGCTGAGTTAAATATATTTGGCCAATAATGCAACACAGTACCAGTATACGGATAGAAACTCCTGGCTTCTAAGCAATTTGATCGAAATCACACCGCCTCAGATCTGTCTTCTCTCCTTTAGGGTCTATAAATTTTATATTTATGATTTTTATATTTAGAAGATAAGTTATTAATCACAAAAGACTTTCAATAATATTGTTATTTTTTTTTTTCAATAGCAATATATTTTCGTCCATAACTCAATAGTAACAAATTCCCGACTAACACATTTTCTAGCGGAGTTGTTTGATTCTACCATTTTATGAACGGTTTGTAAACCGAAAAAGAAATCACGCCATTGATGACCTACTGATGTAGAATAAAACTTATAGCAGTGTGTCTTGTACCATGAAACAAAAACAAAAATTGCACGTATGTATGTGTGTGTGTGTGTGTGTGTGTATATACGTACTTGCATATACACATATATACATATATATGCATAACTATTCATATGAATATATATATATATATACACACATATATATATATATATACATATAGATATGTATATATATATATATATATATATATATATATATATATATATATATATATATATATATATATATGCGTTTATATATGTGTATATATACATATGTATGTGTATATATGTGTATATATATATATACATATATATATATATATATATATATATATATATATATATATAGGAGAATATACAAATAATAACAACAGACGAGGACAGGTGGTGTAAATAACAAAAGTATATATTAGTATGACGCTCGGGAATACGGAAAGTCTTTGACGTTTCGAGCTACGCTCTTCAACAGAAAGAATACGGAGACAAGGAGAAAAACACGGAGAAAAAAAAATTGAATAGTGTTCAGTCAACGGTCAATCATAATAATGGCCGATCATAACAATGGCTGACCGGAAGTTAGAAATTCTTATTTCAGGAGAGCTAAAAGGAGTTTTACAAAAGTGGAAAAGTTCAAAAGTTTTTTAGACGTCGTGGTATATTGAAGCGATTTCCAATCAGAAGATGGGTCCAGTGTAATCCGTGGGTAGGAGAGGTGCAGCCGGAGGGTATAAAGTTCAGAATCAAACAGTCCAGATCCAGAAGGAAAGAAGGTAGAATCCAAAAGTTGGTAGTGTGTGATGAGAGGAGACAGGATTAGCTGGTGCGACCACGTGAGCGTGTATTATATGTGGGAGAATATATATATATACATACACACACACACACACACACACACACACACACACACACACACACACACACATACACACACACACATATATATATATATATATATATATATATATATATATATATATATATATATATAGACATGCGCACATACACACAAATATAGCATCTAGATGTTATTCTTGGAATAATCACCATTCATGATTATACACACTGAATATGCTCAATCACATGTAAGCATATTTTCTATAATTATAGAACAGCAAATTAAATGTACATGTAACCAACACATTTTACAACCTCTACATGGTCGCTGGATCTGATAAAGTACTAGAAAGATCTTCCTCAATTCATACTCTTAAGTCTTAAAAAAAAATGAAAGCACATCGGTTAATGTAGTCGGTTAATCTACTTTTCGGCAGAGAATCAGCATAACAAGAATTGGCATGCGCATAACTAGAACACTTTTGATCATAAGTCTCTTCAATCAATTCTGGCCTGGGGCTAAATAATAACATGACATTACATGCTTGAATGAGCAAGCTGCACGTTCGTTTTAGAAGATTTATCATTCACGGTGAAACTTATGTATTTTGGTGAGGGCAGCCATATTATTTAGGAAATGCATCTTCCATAATGATATTCCGCTGTGATTAATTTTTATTACAAAAAGACCATCTCAAGAGTATTGAAAATAACAGTAATAGTAACAACAACGCGTATGTTATTAATATCCAAATCATTTAATACAATAGGCCATCACAATATAAATATATGTATATATATACACACACTTGTGTGCGTGTTTGTATGTATAAGGACAAATGTCATTCGTATATATTATGTATGTATATGTATGTAATATATACATAATATATTATATATGCACGGACATATATCTATATTTATAACTATCTGTCTATCTATCTGTGTATCTATCTATCTATATACATATATACATATATATATATATATGTATACATATATATATACATATACAAGAAATGAGGGCAGGGAATCGTCAATTAATAATAGAATTAACAATTAACAATTTTGCCAAGTAGTTCAGTATGAAATAAACCTTTATCGGTAAGACCATTTATCATCATAAATATAAGGGATTAGCAATTGAGTTGCTTCTCCAACATACTGAAAATTCAGAAACAGCAGTCAAAGAACTACTGATTCTAAACTACAAATTTTTCTCTAAAATGGATGGCGATATTTATGGCACACATAGAACAAAAAACCGGAGGGAAAAGCACAAACAAAACAAGCCTTTAGTTAATTGGGTACGAATCGTTTCATGGTTAAGCGAACGAAAACTTCACTATTCCAATCTTCAGCCCAAATATTCTGATAAATTTGAAAGTGTCTCTAAAAAAAT
Organism: Octopus bimaculoides; assembly: GCF_046866305.1. Taxonomy (NCBI): domain Eukaryota; kingdom Metazoa; phylum Mollusca; class Cephalopoda; order Octopoda; family Octopodidae; genus Octopus; species Octopus bimaculoides. The sequence continues at coordinate 78,351,551 of NC_142938.1, read as the reverse complement.
TCACGGTAATCCTTGGCCATGCGACACCAAAAATCAACGATAAGAAAGGCACTTACGAATTCATCGGCCAGCGAGTTCAGGCATCCCACCCCAAAGAAATCCACTCCATGTGCGCCACAAATAGTCCCGTATGAAAAAAGTTCCGTGTGGAAGGATTACGGTTTAACTATCTAACTTAGAGATATCAAATGGGGTGGGATGCCTGAACTCGCTGGCCGATGAATTCGTAAGTGCCTTTCTTATCGTTGATTTTTGGTGTCGCATGGCCAAGGATTACCGTGAATTTTTTTTTAGAGACACTTTCAAATTTATCAGAATATTTGGGCTGAAGATTGGAATAGTGAAGTTTTCGTTCGCTTGACCATGAAACGATTCGTACCCAATTAACTAAAGGCTTGTTTTGTTTGTGCTTTTCCCTCCGGTTTTTTGTTCTATGTGTGCCATAAATATCGCCATCCATTTTAGAGAAAAATTTGTAGTTTAGAATCAGTAGTTCTTTGACTGCTGTTTCTGAATTTTCAGTATGTTGGAGAAGCAACTCAATTGCTAATCCCTTATATTTATGATATATATATACATATATATATATATATATATATATATATATGTATACATATATATACATATACATATATATATATATATATATATATATATATATATATATATATATATATATATATATATATATATATATATATATATATCAATACATATATGCATATGTATATTTATGTGTGTATGTGTGTGTGTGTACAGGCACATATAAATATAGATATACATATATATAAATATATATATATATATATATATATATATATATATATATATACATATATATATATATATACATATATATATATATATATATACCTGCATATATATATACATATATATATATATATAGATAGATACATACATATATACATACATACATACATACATACATACATATATACATGTTTGTATATGTATATGTATATGTGCTTGTGCGAGTGTGCGTATGTATGTATGTTTAAAATGTTATCTCGTTATTGCTAGACTTCTTCCATCACTTAGAAGAAAGAAAGAAAGAAAGAAAGAAAGAAAGAAAGAAAGAAAGAAACTACCAGAACATATAAAAGACAGATGAGAATTCCCAAACTAATACAGCATGAAACCAAAAAACAATTGAGTCCCGACTAAAGTAAGTGCCAAAGACACATCGATCTTATATCACTTAAATACTTTCAGAAAATAGGTGTTTCAATTGTAGATAATTATTTTTGTAATATCTATACATTGGCCAAGAATATGATGGATATAAGAAAATATACGAACTAATAAACGAACCTTTCTGGCTCCTTCATTATATACTAATATAAGGCTTTGTGCATTTTACGTGTACTTTTTTATATGTTTGAATCATTATATTTACAAATTTGGCGCTTAGGCAAATACAGAGAGTATTAAAAAAACAACAGCATCAACGACAACGGTTCTCGCATTAATATCCAGCTGCTTTAATTCAGTAGGCCATCAGAATGCATATATGCATATATACATACGCATACACGGACACACACACAAACAGACACACACACACAAACACACACACATACACGCGGACACACGGGCACGGACACAAACAGACATCCACACTCATTCACACACACACATATATATGCATATATATATGTATGTATATATATATACAGACATGCACACACACATAAACACACACACACACACATTCATTTATGTGTATTTATAAATATATATATATATATATATATTTACTCTAGGCGATATATTTATATATATATATATATATATATATATATATATATATAAGCAATGTTAATTCTCTAAATGAAGTATTAACAGTAACTGCACGATAAAGTGTAGTATATTGCCACTTAAGTGTGGCTGACCCCTAGGGGTGGATGTTACTGTTGCTTTTAGCCCCAGGAGGACATCTCCTCCAGCTGGCTTATCGACACACGACTGTGTCCTGTTTGCCAAGGGAGTTATCCCTCTCACCGCGACCAGCAGCACGAACGTATCCGGATTTCAGGGTTATTTCCCTTCGTCGGCGTTCGACAGCTGATGACCTTGGTGAGAGAGATAAATCTGGCAAAACCTTATATCTTCTTTTCCAGTGACATTCTTCCAGTGACATAACCCTGAAATCCGGATACGTTCGTGCTGCTGGTCACGGTGAGAGGGATAACTCCCTTGGCAAACAGGACACAGTCGTGTGTCGATAAGCCAGCTGGAGGAGATGTCCTCCTGGGGCTAAAAGCAACAGTAACATCCACCCCTAGGGGTCAGCCACACTTAAGTGGCAATATACTACACTTTATCGTGCAGTTACTGTTAATACTTCATTTAGAGAATTAACATTGCTTGTTTTCACCTTTTCAATATCAGTGAAGAATGTCACTGGAAAAGAAGATATAAGGTTTTGCCAGATTTATCTCTCTCACCAAGGTCATCAGCTGTCGAACGCCGACGAAGGGAAATAACCCTGAAATCCGGATACGTTCGTGCTGCTGGTCACGGTGAGAGGGATAACTCCCTTGGCAAACAGGACACAGTCGTGTGTCGATAAGCCAGCTGGAGGAGATGTCCTCCTGGGGCTAAAAGCAACAGTAACATCCACCCCTAGGGGTCAGCCACACTTAAGTGGCAATATACTACACTTTATATATATATATATATATATATATATATATATATAAATAATTTCTTTCTGAGTAAATTAACTTTGGGCTTGGCCCTTCGATATGTAATATTCGATATTAAAACAGTACATTCGTTCAAATATATGGAATATCCATAACGTATTGTAATAACAAACAGCGTGGATGTACTATCTCCTAGAAAGAGCAGTTAATTCTCCCTCAAATAATGACCTTAACGTCTTCAAGACAAACATTAAGATGAAAAGATATGAAAGAAAGGATGTTTATAGGTTGAATGATGTATATCAGGGTTGTTCGGATGCTATATAAAAGAATGATGTATCGAATATGAAGATATATAATGCTTGCTACTACTGCTACTGCTACTGATGCTGCTGACGATGATGATACTGTAACTGTTGCTGTTGTTTAACCCATGTCAGGTTTGATCGAGTAAGCTTAAGCCCTAAAGTAACATTTCATTTCAGCCGGGAGCACACAGACACACACACACACACACACACACACACACACACACACACACACATACAAACTCATGCACGCACATACACGATTATAGCTGGCCGAAACTGCAAAGACGATCTGGAACTATCTATCATCTATGTATCTATCGATCTATCTATCCTTCCTCTCCGTCTTGCTTTTGCTCTCCAAGTGTCATATTTGTCGAGATCCGGACGTTGCAGCTGTCACTTTCTCACAGTTGGGTAACTTCGGTTTATTTATTTATTTTTTTTATCTACTTGCTACTTCATAAGTTGTGGAGGCGCAATGGCCCAGTGGTTAGGGCAGAGGACACGCGGTCATAGAATCGCGGTTTCGATTCCAAGACCGGGCGTTGTGAGTGTTTATTGAGCGAAAACACCTAAGCTCCACGAGGCTCTGGCAGGGGATGGTGGCGAACCCTGCTGTACTCTTTCACCACGACTTTATCTCACTCTTACTTCCTGTTTCTGTTGTGCCTGTAATTCAAAGGGTCAGCCTTGTCACACTGTGTCACGCTGAATATCCCCGAGAACTACGTTAGGGGTACACGTGTCTGTGGAGTGCTCAGCCACTTGCACATTAATTTCACGAGCAGGCTGTTCCGTTGATCGGATCGACTGGAACCCTCGACGTCGTAAACGACGGAGTGCCAACACTTCATAAGCGCACATGATCTCGGCGTAAAGTCACCTCCCAATATTGATTACTGATCAAAACTAAGGAAAATGTCATCGATTTTAAGAGTCACTTATACCCTAATTATCGTCCTTCTGTACCGTTTGCAACTGCATGCAACTGTTAATTTCATACAGCTCGTTATTTTTTGTTGAGTACTTGAGTGGTCAATAGGAAACAACATAATAAATAATATTGTACCATTGACCGACTGTTAAATTGTCAACAACTTTTCTTGTTTTATTTATTATTTTTCAATAAGACTATTTTATAAACATTAAATAGCATCTATTCAAAGTCGTTCGAAATCATAAATAATTTTAATATATTTTGATCAATTCGTTATGTGAACGTACAGTGACCATCACTTTTTTTCTATTATCATTATTATTATTATTGTTATTATTATTATTATTATTATTATTATTATTATTATTATTATTATTATTATTATTATTATTATTTTTATTTTTATTATTATTATTATTATTATTTTTATTATTTTTATTTTTATTTTTATTAATATCATTATTATTATTATTATTATTATTATTATTATTATTGCTACTACTACTACTACTACTACTACTACAACAACAACAACTGCATTATTCTTGCTAATTTAATTGGTCGCCCTCTTTCAAAATTTTATATGGGTATATTTCAGAGAATATTAAAAGTAAGGTTACAAAGAATGTTTTCAGAAAATCTTATGTTTGAAGTTGCTAGAAGTTAATATGTGCAGGTTATGCTAACCTAATACAGTCGCTGAACTGTCTGCGTACAGTTCCCTATAAGAAAAGTCCCGAGTCTCAGAATTTTAATTGAATCGAGACTGATTTATGCTACGAAACATATATTATTTGGAAGTTGATTTATTCAAGTTATCAGTTCGTTTATTTGGCACGAACAAGCAGTTTGTTTTTATAGAGTTTCTAGATTTAATATGCTCATCCAATAACGCATGCAATTTTTTTTTCATAGCGTGTTTATATTTTCTTCTTTATCTTGTCAAAGGTTTTACGTTCAAAATAACGCAATCTATTTCATTGCCTGACAGCTTAACTAATTTGTTTACGTTTGTTTCGTTGCATTATGATTATTGTTGTTATTGTTGTTGTTGTCGTCGTTGTTGTTGCTGTTGATGTTGTGGTTATTTCTATTATCATTCAAAGTTTCGCAGTATTTAAAATAGTTTTTCACTTTTATAACTATGATAGTAAGCTTGAATATTTATACATTACATGTGTTTCTTTGTTCAAGACACCGGGTTGAATAAGTGACAGTTTCCTGAAGGTTTATGTCCAACTTCCATTTTACTACAAACCTCTCGTTAGGCTTTATTATTTTAAACATTGCTGGTCTACGTATTTTAAACATTATTACGCACATAAGCAGACATACACTCATATATAGGTATACATACCTACATATATATACATTTATATATATGTACACATATATACAAGTATATATATATAAATGCATGTATAGATGTGTGTGTGTGTATGTTTGTGCGTACGTGTGTGTATATGTATATGTATAAATATATATGTGTGTGTGTGTGTGTGTTTATATGCATATATACATGTGTGTATGCGTGTATATATATATATATATATATATATATATATATGTATGTATGTATGTATGTATGTATGTATATGTACATATATACGTGCTTACATATATTCCCATGCACGCATACACGTATTTCTATATAAGACTAGAATTTAAATACTGTTTAATTGTAGCCGAAATTTTCGAAGATGAAAAGTTTTAACTAATGTACTTAAGCTCAATTGTCTGAAACATTTCCAGAATGTTTGCATCCTAGAACTCTCAGAGCAGACGAAGTTTACTTTCCTTTATCAACGGTGAAATTAAACGTTTCTCCATTGTCGCTCACAACATTAGACAATAAAGTAGGAGGAAAACAAAGCTGCAAAAACACACATACACTCACAATCACATGCACATACATAAATGCATACATACATATGTATACGACAGGCACGCGTGCGCAAACACATACATATTAATCATAGGTTGCGAGACGGAACTTTTTTAAAAATTACTATTTTTAAATCTCACAACGAGAGATATTCAGCAACAGTACTTTGGAGTAAAGATTATTTGCCAACATAACATGGCAGTCTTGGTTTAGCACGAATGTTGCTGTAATTTAGCCCCAGGAGATATCATCTCCAGCTGGCTTTACAACACGATCTGTGTCCTTATATTTTCAAACAAGGGAATCTAGCACCCTTGTTCGAAAATATAAGAACACTGATCGTGTTGTATAGCCAGCTGGAGACGATGTCTCCTGGGGCTAAATTACAGCAACATTCGTCCTAAACCAGGACTGCCATGTTATGCTGTCAAACTATGTTTACTCCAGAAATTTTTAAGTGAACAATATTACTGTGCATACAATGCGAGGGAAAAAGAGATAGGAAAATAAAAGAAAGAAAGAAAGAAAGAAAGAAAGAAAGAAAGAAAGAAAGATCGCGAAGGGACGAAAGTAATAATGCCGGTCTGTTGGATTGACAATACGTGTATTAATTTTCATTAAACAAATGTGAGTGTGAGCGTGCATGTAATACTACTACAGCCAACGATTCAAGTCCACGCACAAGACAACCATTATGTCCCCACACATAAAACGGTTCCACATGGACTCTGTTGACACGAGTAAGAAACAATTATGAACTTTTCTTTTCATTACATATTTTTTTAAATATGTATTTTCGATAAGGTTCGTTTTTTTCAGGAACCGAAACATGTAAAATATGTATATGTATATATATATATATATATATATATATATATATATATATATATATATATATATATATATATATATATATATATATATATATATATATATATATATATATACATAATTAAGGGATCAGCAAATATTTGCTGATTCACAATTTATATATGTGTGTATGTGTATACATATATATACATATATATACTTAAATATATATATATATATATATATATACACATATCCATATATATATACATAAGTTACAAGTGATGCTATTTGTGGGATTCTCAGCTTTTTTAGCTGCTATTTCTGAATTTCGGTATATGGTGAAGCAAATATTTGCTGATCCCTTAATTATGTTTATAAATATATATATGAGCTTTTAAATAAGTTCTCCACCAATAATGGTGCTTTCATATCGATGGGCTTGGTAAGAATTATTAATTGTTAATTGATTTATTAATTAATAAATTGATAATTCCTTTACCCTTTTAATTTGTAATAATATATATATATGCATACTTAGAGAGCGCGTGAAGAAGAGCAGTCAAGGTACGTAGAATAATTTCGGAGAAATTTGCGTCGTCGACAAACTAGCACTACATATGTGTGCCAATGCACATGTATGAGTGAGTGAGTGTGTGAGAGAGAAAGAGAGAGAGAGAGAGAGAGAGTGTGTGTGTGTGTGTGTGTGTGTATGTGTGTGTGTGAACATTCATACAGACACGGGTACATATACATAAATGCATAAATATTCATATATATATATATTTATACACATACATACATATAGATATATGGACGTAATAGCTATTTCTTACATACATACATACACACACACACACAGACACATACATACATACATACATACATACATACATACATACATACATACATACGTACGTACACATACAGCCATATATAACATTTTACACATATACATTTATATATTCATGACTAAAGCTTTAGAGACATTCCTTCACCGACTCAGTTTTTTCATAACTTTCTTAATAATGCATATTTTCTATGAAATTTTCAGAGATAGATTTCTAAAGGTGTAGATTGCGATTACGTTGATGAAATTTAAATATATATAAAATAGTAAACGCACAATCCCACATTGGTATAGATATAGATATGCATAATTGGAGTTTATTACCAACCCTCTCCTTACTTATTTTCTTCATTACATTTTTAATAATGCATATTTTCTATGAGATTCTACAGCGATAGGTTTCTGAAGGTGTAAATTACGAATATTTTTATGAAATTTCAAAAATTTTTTTTACTAAATAAAAAAAATCATAATAAATAAAACAAAACAAATCCATGCCTGTTTAGCCATTCACTGGCTCGTTCATCGTCGTTGTACTGTATTAAAAAAATATAGATCTGACATTATCTTGAATGATCTTATTCATTCTTAACATAATTTTGAAAGAATGATATAAAAAAGATTTTTCGAGTTTACGTTTAACCTACTTTAATATAGAAAAAAATATTAGATAACCTATGTTGTGCATTGAACCTAACATCTGACATCATTATGCTGTGCAATAACCATGAGTAAGTTGTTGAATGGTTTAAAAAAAGATATGAAAGTTATTTCGTTCTGAATAAGATAAAGATAAGTAAAAAACGTTCATCAAAATAATCATAACAGCTTTGAAAATATTCCTGCAAAAATTTCATTAAAAAATCTGCATTATTTGGAACGCTATGAAGAAACAAAATCAGGAAAGGGACCACTGAACACTTATATCTCTCCATATATACATATACACAAACACACGCTCGCATAGGCACAGGAAAACACTAACATGTACTGTAAATTATGGCGGTGAATTGGCAGGTATTTTAGTATATAGGACTACATGTTGCGTGGTAATTGTTCCTCTCTATATTGTGTTGGCACAAAAGTTATGTTCAAATTATGATGTCCGATCCATAGTGAAAGATAGAAATGTACGCAGCATATTGGCAGCAGCACGTTAAAGTTTTTTCATCCACATTTAGATGGCGGGAATTATAACTAATGTAGCAAGAACTTAAATAGAGCCGACGACATCGCATACTCTCTCTCTCTCTCTCCCTCTCTCTCTCTCTCGCTCTCTCTCTCTCTCTTTCACACACATATGCACACACACATTCACAGACAGACAAACAGAGACAGAGAGAGGCAGACAGATAGATAGAGAGAGAGAGAGAGAAAGAGAGGTAGAGAGATAGAAATATATAGTATACATATATATATACATACATACATATATATATATATATATATATATATATATATATATATATATATATATATATATATATATATATATATATATATATATATATATATATATATTATTATTATTATTATTATTATTATTAAAAAGCAGCAGAAATATCACAGAAATATCTACTGCCTTTTAATAAAGCATATTACTCTAACTGGTATTTGAGTACTATTCTTTCCACCTTGTTTCGCATTTATGTGCTTACTCTGGTATATATATATATAGATAGATATATAGTTGAAATTTAGAGAAAATCAATATGCAAAGACAACAAGCAGGTGTATTAGTTTCATACTCGGGAAGGTGAGGAAATATTTTATGTTCCGAGCCTACGCTCTTCAACAGAAAAGAACACGAGGAAATAAAGGGAGAGAGAGAGAGAAAGGGAGAGAGAGAGAGAGAGAGAGAGAGAGAGAGAGAAAGTACAAAGAAACTTGTGGATTTATTGGTCAATTATGGCGATGCACACATATACATATGTATGTGTATGTGTACACAAATATATATATATATATATATATATATATAAAGTGTAGTATATTGCCACGAACGTGCTGCTGGCCGTGGTGAGAGGGATAACTCCCTTGGCAAACAGGACACAGTCGTGTGTCGATAAGCCAGCTGGAGGAGATGTCCTCCTGGGGCTAAAAGCAACAGTAACATCCACCCCTAGGGGTCAGCCACACTTAAGTGGCAATATACTACACTTTATCGTGCAGTTACTGTTAATACTTCATTTAGAGAATTAACATTGCTTATATATATATATATATATATATATATATATATATATATATATATATATATATATATATATATGTATATATATGTATATGTATATATGTGTGTGTGTCTGTGTTCGTATACATAAACATGTGTGAGTTGTGTATGTATACTAAACATAAACACCAATTTCAGGTTCAGTGACAGGGAAGCACTTTTAGAAAGTCGTTATTCTATGGAAGAAGATGGAAGGGCTCCAGTACAGCTTCTCTCTCAATGATAAAACACGACAGCTACTATTGAATCGAATCTCCTATTTGATAGGCATTTTTAAGGGATAAGTACAATAATCATGATAACCTACTGCGTTTCTCATGGTCTAGTATAATATGTGGTCTTTAGAAAATTATATTTGATAGTCTATATATGTGTCATAAGATAAAATATTATATAGTTGCGATTGGTAGTGATAGGCATCATTTTACGTGAGTTTAGGACCAATAACACTGAATAAAAGGTATTTACTTGAATTAAGGGGAATATTCCCTTGCATCTGAAAGAATCGTATATAAAGTAGCTCTCATTATATCTCATTCTAATTTCTTTAGTTGCTAAAACTTTCTATGAATTTAAGCATATCTCTTCAAACTTAGTCGTAAAATATTTCAGTAACAACTGTAATATCGGTGTCATTTACCGATATAACATAATTTGTTCGCAAACATGTTCTTAAACGAAAAAAAATAATTGTCCAAAAACACACTTGGAGTTCAATAAATCTAAAATATATTTCAGCATAAATTCGTTAATCTTTTTTCCACTAAGAATTAATATTTGTTATGCAAGTTTTATTTGTTTAACTTTTATTGATATTCTACAATTATAAATATGTTTGGACATTTTGCTCCGCCACAATAAACGTCGAGACATGATATCTTTTTTGTTTCCGTATTTATATTATAAACGTTGGTTACTTGCAGACTGATCTCATATCATATTATGAAGAGAAAAATAAAGAAAACGGAAGCAAGAAAATGTTAACAATAGTAGTTCAACATTTAGAATTTTAATGACAATCTGCTTAAGAAACAGTGCGTGAAAGACTAATGAGACGTAACAAGTATTGAATGAGTCAGATTGATTTCCTTTCGATATTGGTTTGGGAATGTTATATATTTCGCAGAAATTAACTCGAAAAAAGAGAGAGTAAGAAGAAAGCTATAGTGAGAAAAGTAAAATAAAATAGACGGGGAGAGAGAGAGGAAGTAGTTTAAATATTCACAATTTGAAAATTGAAGTATTCAGAGAAGAGAAAATAGAGAGGAAGCAGAGAGAAATGGTTGGGAAAAGTTTGAACTATGTTGCACAGGTGGAAGAAGAAACTAATGAGCAGGACGGAAGTGTAAGAGAAACTGGAAGAAGAAACGTATGAGGGTAGAAGAGAAGAGAACATGGAGAATAAAGATGTTAAATGCAAATTGATGAAGAAGAAAAAAGATATTGTATCGTGGTTGTAATATTTCCACTGTCCTTCATTGTTGATTATATTAATTACGAAGACTTGTACGTGTAGAACAATCAAAAAACAATGACGCGGCTTCGGAAATGTTTTTTTGAAAACGGTTTTAAATCGATTACAAAGAGAGTTATGTGACTAAATAACAAAACTTATTAGGTGTTCATCAGACTAACTGAACGTGGACTCATGAGATACTAATACTTGAAGTAAATTATTAATTAACATTTTACAAATAGTTATTGTGTCTTTATCAATTACGGTAATGAGTCTTCAAGCTGAAGAAAACTTTTTATGTGATTATAACACGAAGATCGCCTTCTGTATTTTAACGGTGCCAGTTTTTTGCATTTTGTAATTGTAAATTGTATCTGAAGTCCATATTGTGCATCTAGAGCAATTCGACCAAATGAAATCGATCGCTTTGAAGTCGATATATTCAGAACATTTTCTGTTGAATAGTGCTATGTGGAAACCTTTCAACGTGTGAGTTAGAATGCAGCAAGGGCGCGTACTGTCATCTCTCTGTTTTCATAGTTTTGATGAACTAAATCAACATGTGCATCGGTTGTGGAAGGAATATCACAATCGGTGGTTGTAGGATCGATTGGCTGTTAATTACAGACAACATGGTACCACTTGGTTCATCACTAATTGACCTCCAGGAGACAGTAAATGAGTGCTCTGCTGAATACTGCAGGGCAGTGATAAGAGACTAAGAAAGAAAGTCTTTCTGTATGTTAATGGAACTCAATATTTCAACTTAACTAGAAATTTCATTATGCAAACATTCTTGCAGGGATTTCTATCACAAAATGGCAACCCGAACTTACATCAAAATGGTTGGGCCATTTTTAAATCATATTTGATGGATATAGACATGATATAAAGTTGGTTAGCATACTTTTATTATTTTTAATCATAGAATAATTATATGATTATTATTTTAATTATAGAATAATTATAAGTTATATTTTATAGTTATTATTATATGTTTGGTAATTATAATTAAATAGGATATTAATTACTAGACGTCAGTCGGCAATCTGACTCTCATTCGACTCATAGTGTCCATTAAAAAATATTATTTCCCTCACTGACAAGCCAGTGTTTCGCATCAATCGCTTAAACTTATCGCTGTCTATAAAAAGTGTTATCATTCATATAACGAATAAATTTGTTGGCCTCAGTAAAAAATCCTTCATTGGCGTTGTGTTCTTTCTGCATTTATAAAGATACTAGAGACACATATGAAATGAAATAATTTTAATAAAATTTAGACAATACGTGATGTGTGTGTATGTATGTGTCCGTATGTGTGTGTACAAGTGTGTGTCTGTGTAAGTGTGTTATGTGTATATATGTATATCATATATATGCATATGTTTATATGCATATATGCACGCACATACACACACACATATTTTATTTTTTGTTTTACACGTTTCAGTCATTTGGCTGCTGCCTTAAGGGTATGCGAAATATGTGTATATATATATTGAGATCGAATAAAATGATGAAACAAATTCGTAATAGTAGTCAACACTCCAAATATAATACCTTTGTTTACCGCATAATCAGGGGTACGGTACTTAAGTCTTGTTGCCCGTATCGACTACACCTCCACTCATGCTGACAATTCATCTTAGCTCCATCAAATTCATTCTAGCACCTACGTATGCTAGAAATAAGGGTTTATGTAATCGATTTATCCATTCCAGAAACTAATGATTTTGTGCTAAAATATGAATCCAATATAAATTCAATAATTAGTACTAGCATTGAACTTCCCTTTCCACAAAGATTTCTTTCAGAAAAACACTGGCGTCTCAGAGCCTCGAACGCCAGTGAGCCGAGACTGTTATGAATACTTTGTCGTCATAAAAATGTGGCGTTGTTTCACCATTACGTACACTTCAGCGACCAACATATTTTGCGTTCGATCTTCCTTGGATGTATCAAATGTAAATATGAAAATAATCATTTCCTTTAGAGGGTTTTCTGGAAAGTGTGGAATAGTTCTCAAAGGTAATTGTAATCAAATGATCAAAATGTATGACGAAAATTAAGTTGAGATACGGGGAAAATGCTCCTCCCCATAGTTTTACATTAAATTCCGATGATCTAAGTCATCTAAAAAATATTTGCAGAAACCTTCATTTAAAATTCCCATTTTCTGAAAGCTATGAGGAGGCGAAATCGTGGAAGGGGGTACACTTGTGTAGTTATTCCCAATTGGTGTAAGTAAGTCAAAACCAGCTTTCTTATTAAGCTTTCTGCTTTTTCAGCAATAACAGACAAATATAAAAGGACACGGGAATCATCGTAATTTGGTTGGGGCTGGGGTTAAAATTGATTTGTAGAAAGCAACGTTGCAAATATTTGTTCAACTTTTATATTTCTAGAACTATAAAAAGGCGTTAAAAAGCAATACTCCACAGTAAATTGAAATGTCACTTTCAATAAGATCTTGATTGCAGCGTGTACTTGAAATGTTCAGTAATGTGCATGTGCACTTTATATATATATATATATATATATATATATATATACGTGTGTGTATGTGTATATGTGTATATTTATATATGTATATATATATATATATATATATATATATATATATATATATATATATATATATATAAATATATCGGGGCTTAATGATTACTTCTCATGCCTGTTTACCCAACAGACTTTTTAAACACAATGGGCAGAAAATATCAATATAAAATCAATTATCAAGAAAATCTCTAATGTTTAACCTGTGAAATAGAAAGGACAACAGATATCGTGGAAAAAGAAAATTGAGAGAATACATAGAACTTACAATATCGAGTAAATAGTAGGACGTCTTGAAAAAAGGGAAGAATCTTAAACCAACAGATATGTCCCTAGACAGATATTTTGGAATAAAACATTGTAGAAAACGTGTGGAATTTTTCAATCAGAAACGTGTTTTGAAACTAATACTGTTTTAGGTATTTATTCAAAACATCATTAATCACATTTGTTGCTCATCGTTAAATATGTGTTGTCACTTAACTGTTATTTTTATGTTGATGACATCCCTGAGTAATTAACTTCAGTTTTGGGTGTTTCTTATTTTTTACTAGTTTCAATCATTAGATTGCGGTCTCAGGATATTTTTCTGTTACATTATTTTTTTATAGAAATCTTATTTTTTTCTGGTTTTAGCTATTGTACTGCAGCCATTGTGTGAGCCAATGCCTTTGAAATATACTAAGATATTCTATGCCTAGACATCAACAAAAGATTATTATAGTGAAAGAATGAATGGAACACAAGAAAGAAAACGGAACATTATCATAGACAGGGAGCATAATGATCCGAATTATGGACGTCTAATAAATGGAAAAGACGAATAATACAATAAATAATATTACAGGCATGACGAAGCATAACTTGTAGAGAAGAAAGCTTCCGGAATCGATAAAGTTGTCATGAGTTCTGAGAGTAGCATTTACTGATTTACTCCAATGATTATCACTGAGACCCGACAAGTTACTAAGGAAGAAAAAAAAACTATATCAAGTTTCTAAAAAAAAATCTGGTTGCCTACACATAGTAGAGGAACAGAAAGCGTGCCAAAAGAATATGCATTAACGTATTTACAGACTCTTGTAAACACAGCAGTTTTTAAAGACAACAGTAAAAGAAAAAATTAAAGAAAAGGAAAAGTATTTCAGCCCGGCACGGATTGATTACTGAAAATCTTTCGACCTCGTTTCCTTTTCCTGGATATTAGAGATGTAACATCAATAGAGTTAAATACTAAGTCAGTATATATCAATAATGTTTAAAAATAAATCAATAACACTGCATGATTAATGTTGATAAAAACCTGACCAATTTTCAGAGAGAGAGAGAGAGAGTGAGATGGGAGAGAGAGAGAGTGAGATGGGAGAGAGAGAGAGTGAGATGGGAGAGAGACATTCCTTATCTGCTTCAGTTTTCTAACTCTCTTTGATCTCATTAACAAAATCGTTTAATTAAATAATTGAATCAAATCATGAATGATTGCAGATGCTACAAACAAAATATAAATAAAACCTTCAACATGAATTATGTAAAATTCTAAACAAAAAACACGTCTCTGTTGGGGAACCTGCTAAAAACTACACGGAGGTTTAACATTGATATCAAACCGTGTATCGAATTGGAAAAGTGTGCCAAAGCTGTTATCGGAAGAGAAAAATATATTAAAATTCAATATACTAAGTTCATAATTATATACTGTAATCAGAAATTTAGAACAAAAACAGTGTTTGTAAGATAAATTGATATATTGCAACGTATAAAAATTAAGGACAACATTAAAAACTCATGCAGCCGAAGAGCCAATTTAATAAAAAAATTAAACACTGAAAACTCGCCAGGAATAAGAATATAAATAAATATGTAATAGTTATGGCAGTCAAAAGCGAGAGATTCAATATATTAGAATTGAAGTGAACTGAAAGCCTTAGAAATAGAAGGCATAAAATTTATCAATTAATTGCGACCTACTTCTTCAATATTGATGAGACGTATCTATTACACACAGACATGAAAGAAAGGAGATGGATCGAACAGTAAATCATAATACATGGTACTATAAAAATATCTGGAAAGAAGCAGATACAAGCTAATTTGTATGGCAAGAAAACGGAGTAAAGCCAAAAGTTATTTGATATATATATATATATATATATATATATATATATATATATATATATATATATATATATATATATATATATATATATATATATATATATATACTTACATACATTACATATATATACATTCATATACATACATACGTATATGTATATACATATATATACACACACACACATATATGTATGTTTGTATGTATGTATGTATGTAGAGAATGGACAAAGTACTGCCATTAAATTTCAATAAACAATAAGGATAAGTGGAAGATTTTTGATATAGATAAAACAGCAGAAACTAAAAACCAAAGATAAAACATATCAAGGCAGAACTTTTCTCTAACATACCTAAATAGGAATAGACAGGAAAACTTCTTCATGGCCATTATCCTATAACTTATTCTATCGGCTTATTCTAACGCAAACAAACCAACACCGGTTGTCAAAGCGATTGTGGGAGACAAACACAGACACACAAACTCATATGTACATATGCATACACATATATATACCACGGGCATCGCTCAGTTTCCATCTACCAAATCCACTCACAAGGATTTGGTCAGCCCGAGGCTGTAGTAGAAGCCACTTGCCCAAGATGCCACACAGTGGGACTGAACCCGGAACTATGTTGTTGGGAAGCAAGCTTCTTACCACACAACCACTTCTGTGCCTGTATGATAATTGTTTCTACAAGGCCAACAATTTCGGTGAAAATTACATCAACCCTAGTTTCAAATGGTCCTTATTTTATCGATTCGAAAGAATGAAACACTAATTCGACGTCAGCGGAATTATATATAAAGTGCATTAAGTAATCATCGTATTCCAATTTCTTTCACATTTCAACGAGTAACAAACGGACGACTATCTTTCCATTCAGACACAATACAGGCTACATTTTCAGGATTTTTCAATAAAGTTTGCAGAAATAAGCCAATATGTTAACCATTAATTCCGTGAAATATTCACGGGTTCCTCTAGTATTTATTTAAAGAATGAAACGAGTTATTAGAATTATTAAAACATCGAGAAAAAACGTCTAATGGCAATTTGTTCGGAGCATTTAAGTTGTTTAGTTCAAATACTGCCGAGGTGAAGTTTTCCATTCATCTTTCTTCGATCAATAAGTACTTTTCAAGGACTGGAGTCGATTATCCTCCCTCTCTTTTTCTGTCTGTCTCTCTTTGTGTCTGTCTGTCTCTCTCTATCTCTCTCTCTCTCTCTCTTTCTTTCTCTCTCTCTTCCCCCCCCCCTCGCTCTCCCTTACGTCGAGAAAAGGGTCATTAGAGACTATTCACAGGGTCTCCCTCACCGGAAATGTTAAAGGGTTGAATAAGAAGCTAGAAACCCCTCACAAAACAAGCTAACAGGCTATCAGAATCGTCCATGGATGGAATGAAAATAAAGAAGAAAAGTTGTATACGTTTATAAGTGTGTGTATATGTGAGTATGTGTGTGCGTTTGTGTTCGTTGTTGACTTTGTTTATCCAAACCAATGACATTGTTCGCTGAGTTACGTTGTTTTTGTACCAAAAGGCTAAGTAGCCATTCGGTAAACAGAGATCGATAAAACAAATACTAGAATAATAACTGGTATTTATAGGATTGCCTAAAACCCTTGAAGGTGTTGCTTCGGCTTGGCCGGATGCCAAAAGACTGACAACAGAAAAAGGATATCAAATTTTCGTGACCGTAGAAAGTAACATATACAAATTCAAAGCAATACTGTTTTGAAAAGGATCCGTCGGTTGGATCCCTCCACCAAAAAAAAAGTACCTGGTAAGGTTTGGACAAGGAACCTGGTGAGTCAAATAAAAGCAAATAGTAAAACCAGCCGTCACTCACGAGCGAGTAAAGATTTGGTTGTCCTTAATATGCTTTCACTAATTATTTCAGGTGACTATGGTGTTGCAAGCCATTTAGCCAGCTGACCATCCTGGTTGTAATAAATGGGGATGGGGTTAGCACACCGAGGGCGAAATGCTTAGCGGTATTTCGTCTGTCTATATGTTTTCAGTTCAAATTCCGCTGAGGTCGATTTTACCTTTCATCCTTTCGGAGTCGATAAGTTAAGTACCAGTTGCGTATTGTGTTCGATCTAATCAATTGGCCTCCCCCACAAAAAATTTCGGGCCTTGTGCCTAGAGTAGAAAAGAGTAAATGAGGACGGGGTGGGTTGCGCCAGCAGTAAACTGGCCCTCATTACAGCTGAGTAGAATGGAGCAACGCAAAACTCACGACTCAATAATTATCAGCCCAGCGTCTTAAAGACCAGGTCACAGCCTACAGAGTAAAATGAATTAGTCGAGTATAAACATGAGATAAGATAATAAGAATGATGATGTCTTATTCATACACCAAGGCTCAGATTTTGAGGAAGTGGTCAGTCGATATGATTGAAAGCAGTATTTGCTTAGACTTCTTCTTCTGTTTTTCTTTTCTTACTATAACGACACCAGAAGGATTAAAAAAAGCAAAGAACCTTGGCAAGATTTGAATCCAGAACGTAAACGTGCGTTGACTTAAACACTTCAACATGTTTTGTCCGAAGCTTCGGTTTCTGCCACTCTGTCGATTAACTAATATAAGTAGTAGTAGTAGTAGTAGTAGTAGTAGTAGTAGTAGTAGTAGTAGTAGTAGTAGTGGTGGTGGTAGTGGTGGTGGTGGTGGTAGTAGTAGTAGTAGTAGTAGTAGTAGTAGTAGTAGTAGTAGTAGTAGTAGTAGTAAATTATTACGGTCATTAAAACGAAGATGATGGAAATAATAATCAGCGATATAGTATTTACTACTCTCACCACTACAACCACCATTACAACCACCACTACCACCTCCACTACAAAACAACACCAATACAAACCACATTGTCAAATACCACCTCCTTCACCGGTTTCCACCACTCCCACTACTACTATTAATACAACAACCACTGCTATTATTTCTACTGTCAAGACTACGATATCGAAAACTCCTTCTCTCGGCTAAATATCCACTTTCATAGCAATAATAAATTCTGCCATTGTTTTTTCAACATGCCGTTTCCTTTGTAATGATGACTGTAATCAAGGAGTATTAGTTTCATTTACAATCGAGAAATGAGCGTTTTAATATTACTATCATGACAACGTCGCCATAGAAGTAGCAAGGAAATCGATCCAGTTTTAGCATTCTTGGCGACAAACAGGCTTATAAAAGCATAGACTTCTCTTAACACCGATATCCATCTTAGAAAATCTTAAAGATCGTTCGATCAATATTTATGCTAATCCATCTGCTGTGAGAAGCAATGTGACATAGAACCGATATTAATGATTTCTAACATCTGAAAGACTGTTGATCTGTCGACTGTCTTACGTCGACGGACGAACCTTATATTAATGAGTTAGCAAAGAGCAAACAGGAAAGAATTTACAAGTGTGAGTACATGAATGTTTAGATATATACATACAGAGGATATTCAGGTTATATTTGACAGTTTGCATAAAAAGAAAAGAAAACACAATATCCTATCCAAATATAAAAGTATTTAAAAGAATGAAACTTTTTTAACTAGATAGTGGCTGAGAAATAACAGTTTGCTCAAAGTGGTTGCCCCCAGCTTCTACCACAGCCTCAAGACGGCTCTGGAGCCTGATACATGCCTTCCTCATTGTGTCCATGGAAATATCTTCGAACATGCCCTTTATCTTGACCGCCAGTTTGACCTTAGTGTTGCAAGCTGAGCGGTTGGTGTCCTTCTTAACTGCGCCCCATATGTAGTAATTCATGGGTTTACAATAAAGGGAATTAGAAAGCCAGAAATTGAGGCTGGAGAAGTTGTAGAAATTCTTCGACAACCAGTTCTGACTCTTTCCGGGGGTATGGCAAGGAGCCGAATACTGCTGTCTGTCAGACGCATATGGCCTTCCAACAGAAACCCTTTTCAACCAGCGTTTGACCACAGTCTGCAGCAACCTCACATAGCCATCTGAAAAGAGCCTAAGGCCTTATTCAACGTGGAGAGCCATTCACAGAATCTTCTCCACAACAAACACCTATCCTCTATCCCATAAGTATGGGGTTACTGAACGTTTGCTAATATATGGCACTTTGGTTGGTTTTTCCTTGGGTCCCAACTCTGTGATAAAGTCCTATGGACGCTAACGTAATCTGTTTCATGTTTGAGCACTTTTTGACGTGACCACAATCAATGTCCTCGAGAAAAATATGCTGACAGACAGAAAGAAATAACGAAGGAAACGATATGACTCCAGCACTGGACAGGTACTTTATCTATCAACTCCGAAAAGATGTAAGGCAAACTCGACCTCGGTGGACTTTGAACTCACAGCAGAGTGAGTAGGAAGATTACCTGAAACAATCCCGTTGCAGCTCTAGCGATGGTACCACTTGGCCGCTGAAGAGTTAGTGTATGGCACATCACCATGGTAACATGCACTTTCCTCTGATTTTCTTTGAAAAGTGTCTTCTGTATGTGTATATACATATATATATATATATATGTATGCGTGTGTGTGTGTGTATGTGTGTGTGTGTGCATGTGCGAGTGTGAGAGTGTGTTTGTGTGTCTGTGTGTATGCATCGATATAGATAGATAGATAGATAGATAGATAGATAGATAGATAGATAGATAGATAGATAGATAGATAAATAGATAGATAGATAGATATACCTATATACATATACATATATACATATTTATATTTATGTATGTGCATGCACATGTGCGTATATGTGTAAGTATGTGTGTGCGCGTATATGTGCGTGAATGTCAATGACTGACTGCGTGAATTAGTACATCTTCGCTTAGGTATGTGTATGCAGTAATTATATGTGTACCAATATACGTATGTTAGTAAGTTGATAGGTGAATGTATAGGTTCATGGTAAGTAGGGTGATAGGTGTGTATAGTTTCATAAACCTCTAAAAGCTCAGGATTGCCATAGCTGAAACGCTTTTGATAAAAAGCGATGACAGTCTCGTCTTTTTAGAAGTATATAAAATACATTTAAACTTACTTGGTTATTAGCATTGTTGATATTTAAATACTGGCTCTGAAACGGAATCAACCCTTTCAAGTTGAAATCAGAACTTCCCTCAGGAGCCGAATATCATTAAAAGCCTAATGTTTTTGGCTTTTGAACAAATATTTATAATCACACAAAACAAAGGGGAACGGAAAAAAAAGACATTAATAATGGCCTCCTTTGCTAATGGTGTTAAAATTAATGGGATTTTAAAATGCTTTTTATAACCTCTGATTGCTCTTTTCTGATTGTAAATATTTGTTTAAAAAAATAAAAAATGAAAATAAGATAATAGAAACGGGCTTCATACAATACTCGATTCCATTGGAAAACTTTGGTCGATACATGAAACGAGAGTTGTAATCGTGAAATAAGAATTAACTCTATATTGTACTTATTGAGTATTTGACCGAATACACACCACATACGTACATGCACATAAACCTTGGCAAAATCCGTTCGTGGCTCCCAATAAAGAATATATATGTGAATGTTTATGCGTATGTGTGTATGATGTGTGTGTAGGTATAACTATGTTTGTGAGTATATGAGTAAAATCGCTGTATCTGTATGTGTCAGTGTGGACACAAGCATAGCTAAGTGATTAACAGGTCTACTTCTCGATCATAACGTCCCAACCGATCCCGTCACAAGGTACCTTAGGTGAATATCATTTGACTAAGCTTTGAGTCTGCCCAAGATTTATGACTAAACCTGCATAATGAGAAACTGTGCGAAAACACATTGGATGAAATTTACCGGTAATACAAACTACTAACGACTGAGCCTATACGTGATCGCTCAGACAACTAGAAATACCAACCATATCTTCCTCGGCTCAACTCGGATCGTTCTCTACTGTTACTGCTATGGTGAAAAAGGAGACATGAGATGATATAGCCCGTTATATTTACTACTGAAAAACAGGATTGTCATGGCTGGAATGCCTTAGTTCCAGAGATGTCTGAGGCTCAAGAACAATAGTGACAATAACTGAAGTATGATGATACCGCAAACGGCTTAGTTAAAAGTACATATGACTGCGAAATATTCAGCTATTTACGTTATAACGCGATGAGAACGTAGTTCAGTTGGCCGAATATTTAAAACGCTCATCATTGAAAGCGATGGAGAAGCCACTTCTGTGCTCCTGTGCAGTGATAAACATGAGTGAAGTGAAGGTAATGCTAAAACATTAATAAAGTTTGTACCAACATATTCAATGCCATGAGCATTAAATAGCTCGCTAGAAATAATTGCATGGTGAGGAAAAAATGATATTAATTATTGACTAATATTATTTTAATTATTCCGGCTAGTGTGGGCGGGGACGATTCCGGTAGTTAATGATAATCACCAATTTGAGAGAAAAAACATTTACAATCCTAATGATGTCAAGCGGTAACTGGTTCGAGCCTTGGTGTTAGTATCTTTCTTTATATGTGAGTTCACGGTCAGAGAATTACTCAAATACCTACATAGACAGGCATGACCAGGCACAGATAACAATATGGCTACTGTAGACACCAACACAGGAATTGTTTTATGTGTGTGTAAACACACACGCACACACACACACAATCAAATAGTTATTTAAGCATTGGATATGTACCTAGTAATTAGTCGGTGAAGAACGTTCGATGCCTATGGCTACCTGACGTCACCCTCAGTATTTTTACAGGATCTACCTCAGGAATCCCTCATTGTTTGTCGAGTATATGATAAATGATAGAAGCGGAAAATGGGTTGTATTAGAAACTTCATTGCTCACAACGATCGTTTCGACCCATCCTGAATTGCTCCCTCGTGGGTACGCTACTATGCGGGTGGTAGTGGTGCATCCCTTGGAGCAGATGTATCTCATCAGGTGATATTACGAGACATTTCTACGCCGTGAGATGCACCACAACTACGTGCATAGTATCGCACCTGTTAGAAATCGATGCAGCATGGGTCGTAACGATCGCTGTAAGCAATAAAGTTTCTCGTATATTCCATTTTCCAAAGGAGCGCTTGAATGGAAATGATACCCGCATTGGATTCTATGTAAAACCGGTCGTATACAGAGACAAAAAAACTTTGATAAAATATTTCCCGTACCCTACCAGCAAAAGGTTATAGGAACGACCTCAGTGGAATTTGAACTCAGAACGTAAAGACAGACGAAATACCGCTAAACAGTTCACCCGGCGTGCTAACGTTTCTTATTTCTTTATTGCCCACAAGGGGCTAAACTTGGAGGGGGACAAACAAGGACAGACAAAGGGATTAAGTGAATTACATCGACCACCAGTGCGTAACTGGTACTTAATTTATCGACTCCCGAAAGGATGAAAGGCAAAGTCGACCTCAGCTGAATTTGAACTCAGAACGTAAAGACAGACGAAATACCACTAAGCATTTCGCCCGGCGTGCTAACGTTTCTAGCAGCTCGCCGCCGTTTTCTCAAGGCAATTCTGAGGGAAGAGATTTGTGACCGACCTTTATTTATGGAACTACGTAAAGACGAAAAACACCTCCATGTCACTTACATTAGCAAGAAGACACATTTTGATTTAAAAGAGATTTGGTTGTTGTTTCTACTAGATCGAGTGACCTCCACAGAGGACACTCCTTTCTCGACCGTCGTAGTAGATGATTTACAGCTATGAATCTTTATTATTAACGTGTGAATTATTTGCAACGAGAATTTGCTTTAGTTCTATTTGTTTCCAACTAGAAGTTATGTTTTATTTACGCTCAATAATATTTAATATAATGATCATAAAAAAAAATATACGCATGTGATTTGATGTCATAAACTTTTGACAGAAAGAAAATGTTAGAATAAATCAATAGAATGTAAACAACTTTTTGTTCAATAGTTTTGAATTCCAGAAAACTAAAGCAAATAATAGTGCATCGTCTACTACCACCACCACCACCACCACCACCACCACCACCACCACCACCGCCACAACCACTACTACTACTACTAATAATAATAATAATAATAATAATAATAATAATAATAATAATAATAGCTAGTGCTAGAGAGAGGCAAGACGTGGTATGAGCACAAGCCGCAGAGGGTGGCAGACAGACAGAAAGACAGAAATACATACAGACAGACAGAAAGACAGAAAGACAGAAAGACAGACAGATAGATGATAGATAGATAGATAGATAGATAGATAGATAGAGAGAGAGAGAGAGAGAGAGAGAGAGAGAGAGAGAGAGAGAGAGAGAGATACAGCACTCTTAACTACGAAATAGCCTGACTATGGAAAAGGAAGAAGGTGAAGATAGTGTGAATTATTGTTGAGTCCTTGGGATCGGTATCATCAGAAGGCATCAAGAGGAATATAAAGGAAATTGGAATAGAGTGCCCAGTAGAACTGCTACAAAAGATATGCCTCCTTGGCACGGCCAGAATAATCAGGAAAGTATTGGATAACTGAAAAGAAGAGGCTGCAGATAGCAAGCCCGCTACGCATGCAGGAACTGCAACAAAACCTATGATAAAGGGAAAACAAGAACAACATCATCATCATCATCAACAACAACAACAACAACAACAACAACAACAACAACAACAATAATAATAATAATAATAATAATAATAATGATGAAAAAAGGCCTCAGAGTGGTGAAGTATATCCTGTGCGCAGATGATTTTTATCGCAAATTCTAGTGTGGCTTACAATGGGGTGCTTACCCATGCTTTTTATTTGGACTGAATTAAGCTTTGTAAGTGTTTGACTCAAAGAGGATTAGATGACAGTTAAAAATAAACTTGATCGATGTCTACACCAAACGCATAACAGTAAAATTTACATATGACTAAATAAATGATTTTTCAAATATTAATCATGATTATGAAAAAGAAAGTGAACAAAATGAAATACTTATAGAAAATAATGCACAGAATTTGAGAAGTGTTTTCAACGTCTT
>NC_142938.1:78314260-78316760 GCF_046866305.1 Octopus bimaculoides | reverse complement strand
CACTTATCTGCTCACTTGTGTATATGTAAATACATACATACATACATACATACATACATATATATTATATATATACATATAGACACACAGAGGAACACACACAGATGCATGCATGCATACATACATACATACATACGTATGTATGTGTATGTATATATATATATATATATATATATATATATATATATATATATATATATATATATATATATATATATATATATACTTACTTTTGCAACGACAACGGAACTGGCTTCTCAAATTGTCAGTGAAAATTTTACTTATAAATGGATAGAACTAACATTTGGAAGCATTTCCATTTCGCTTCTTTGCTTTCTTTTTTTTCCAGTTATATTTGATTTCATAGCACAGCTTAGAAGAACTCAAAAAGCAAGCAACGGTTGAGTCGATGTCGTCGGCACCTTATAACCAGGAGCAATGCGTGCCTTTTCATTTCCGGAGTCGAGATAGATGTTTCCCATATTGATGATGTTTTATGAAGTGAAATGGGAATGGTAATATTTGACGTTTATCCTGCAAAAAATTATTTTAATCCGTCTTACATTTACAAAGTTCCAATAAGCTCACAAAGTATCTGTGTACCACATACACACATACATACATACATACATACAAAAATACATACATACATACATACATACATACATACATACATTCAGACAAACAGACAGATATATTTGAATATATGTATGTATTTATATGTATTCGAAAGGAAAAGAAGACAATGCTTTTAGAACTTTATCGGAGACAAAATAGAAACTGTTTGCATTTTTATCAAAATATACTACCGGTTTCAATCATTTTATAATTAATCCTTCTTTAAGAGAAGGTAATATAAAATGAAGCAAATTAAATTAGAAAAATTATGATATCAGTTCTAGAACTTCACAAGTTTTATTACAAAACTCACACAAACTCACTCACATATACACACACTCAAACACACTCACACACTCACATACACAGATTCACACATACACACACACATATATGTATATATATATATATATATATATATATATATATATATATATATATATATATATATATATATAATTTAGAAACAGTTTGACTCAACTGCATACAACTTAGTTTTTTCTAGGCTCGTAGAACGAACCTATCTTTTCAGACCTCCTCTAGATACCTGACGAAATAGGTTATTAAATTAATTTTTATTAACTCTTATTAAATTGTGTATGTAAGTCCTACCAGATGCATTGAGTGCAATTTTCTTTCATTCATTCACATACTCTATATACGTATACATACATATATTTAGATAAATGTACGTTATGTATGTATATAAACATATATATACATTTACATGCGTATATATGTGCAATTTTTTTAGATATATACATATACACAAGTATATATGCATAAAAATACGTAGATATATTCATGTAATATATATACATATACATGTATAGATGTAAATATATATATATATATATATATTATATTTGTGTGTGTGTGTGTTCTGTCAATTAATTTAAACAGTCTTAACTTCAAAACGTCACCTTTTAAAAACACATTTTAAGCTTGGTGTAGACTGGTTTTTTTTACCTTCCTGTGATACAAAACTAATCTAATTTATCTGTACATCAGCAAAATATATAGCATACAAATTTAATGAGTTGAATATTAAGAATATTAAAATATTGAGGAGTAATTAGATAAGGCATAGACATTCAACTATTTTTTATGAATAAAATGTCAAAAGAAGCTGTTCGACTTCTATGTTTAATTAGATAAGGTGTGTACAGAGCAATTTCAATATACATAAATTGTTAAATTATAAAACACTAATTTGTAGCTTTCAGTAGTTTCCATCTCTACCATGTCTCGTTCGTATAAAAACTGCAGTACCATTTCGGTATTGCGAACTGTTGCCAAACTGCCACACGATCTATTTGCATTACCTTAGAAATAACGATCCGGCCCTTACAAAGTTGCTCTAAAAAAATTTCGTCTTTTTTTTATTTCTCTGGTGTCTTTGTTTTATTAGCTTTATAAAAAGTCACTCACCTGTTGTGAATGTTGAAACTAGCGACTTCGAGATTTTAATTTGTCCTATCTTGTTTGTTATGAGCTGTGAAAGTTTTGCTATCTCATGCATCAATCATAATTTGGTGAAGTTCCAGTACTCTGGAATATAGGAGATATTAGGGAGATGAATCTGACAGACTCAGTTTAAGCACAAATATGTGTAATAATATTTACAACAATAGGGCCCAACAGTAAACGATACAACTGTAAAATAGGTAGTAGTTATCTACTGCAACGCAACTGTCGCGGACTTAATGTTGTTTAAAAATGTACAGTTCTTTGCAAACAAGACTCTTTCAGGATATACATTGGAGTCACTATAAATTTTAAACGCCGATATATATCCTACCTGAGCGCCCTTAAATCTGCTAAACACAATAAATCTACCTCACAGCTAACCACATATATAACCTTCAGAAAAACATTGTAC
>NC_142938.1:78296760-78309260 GCF_046866305.1 Octopus bimaculoides | reverse complement strand
GTTTTCTGAAGATAAAAATAAAACTTTAAAACTCGAGTTGTTTCGTGCTGATGAGTCGCAAATAAGGTGAAACGGTAACATGCATGACTATTCCATTATTCATTTTAAAATCATATGAGAAATATATATTCTCTCTCCATTTTTCACATTCCGATTAGAATTTTTAACACAAAACACGAGAAAAAAGCTTAGAAGTGATTCTCTCCCTTTCAGCACCCTCTTTCTCTCTCTCTCTCTCTCTCTCTCTCTCTCTCTCTCTCTCTCTCTCTCTCTCTCTCTCTCTCTCTCTCTCTTTCCTCTCTCTCTCTCTCCCTCTCTCTTTGTTTTTCTTTGTCTCTTTTTCCTGTCTCCCCCTCCCCCTCTCTCTCCCTCACTACCATTATGCAGCAGCCTCTAGCAAACAGAGCACGTGACTGTCAATTGTATTTTAGAATATAACCAGAACATCATGTCTAAAAAGATTAATGCTTTCCGCAGCAAATTTTCTCATGTAGTGTATTTAGAATATATATTATACGCTATATCTCTGTACTTACTATAAAAGCACCCAATATTGAAGTCAAATGAATCTGTGTTGTCTGATTCTTTTAACCCAGGGAGAATCTTTGCCTAAAAATAGATTTGGTCTTAACTTCATAACTTTATTCTAATATTTCAAACATTAACTTTTACAGTAACTGAATGGATCAATACTTCTTTGTATTTTCCCTCCTGTTTTGCCATTTCAGCGAAGCACATTTTTCTTTTGCAGGATTGGGTCAAATGGATAATATGCATATGTATAAACTATAAGCTTTTACAGAGAGCATTTTAGTGTACATTGAAACAAATGCATTATTCAAATACTAACAACATAAAGAAAAAATACTTTATCAAATAAAATGAAAATGGATGGCATTGGAATATAAGCAGAAAAACACGCGCGCGCACATACACAGAGACATATATATGCACATATACAAATTTACATATACATACCTACATTTCACTTCTCTTTTAATTTCTTATTTTAATCCATATTATCAACTTTATATATGTATATATATATATATATATATATATATATATATATATATATATATATATATATATATATATATATATATATATATATATATATATGAAGTTGATAACGTGGATTAAAATAAGAAATTAAAAGAGTAGTAGATATCGGTTAGAAGTTTGAATAAGATGACAAATATCTTATACTTGTTAAAGTGTTCAAAGTGATGTATATGAAGGATGCGTATCTTAAAATAATATTGACTTCTACAGAGCTGCAACATATGTGTGTAAACAGCATGTCGTTACATAGAGAAATTTGTCGTGTTAAACAAATATAAAACTACAATTGCTCACTTATCTTAAAATAGCAATATCTTTTACAGGTTTGGCTAATATTAGTAAAATATGTGTTTGGACTACGTGTTATTTAGAGTAACTTTGTATAGCTTGAGACAATGGCATTATATAATCAACCAATATAAGTTTCGTAAGTTAGTATAAGTGAATATATTGGAATATAACTTAAGAAATACATCACCCTACAGTGTATTAACATAAGGAAAAAGACAAAATAAGATTGCATGTTTTAATGAGTAGGTGCATAATTCGGTTTCACCTGGAATTTTTTATTGTGCATAAAGCATATTAACGATACAATTAGCGTTGGTTAAAATTCAAGGTGTATTTTCTGCATTTATTCTAGAATTTTTTTCCCCCTGAGCTTCGGTAGAAAACTCATACGGTGACATGATGTGCCTACAGTGTGCCAAAGGTTAAAGATGTCGATAGGTCTCTACGCCAGTGAGACGTGCAAAAGCACCGTGAAATCGACAGAAAATTAAGTATATCTGATACAGATGCTTGAGAAAGATTCTGAGAACAAACTGGCAAGACTATATAATCAATGGACATATTCTAAAGACTGATAATACAAGACCACTTAGCGAAATCATAACGGAACGAAGATTAAAATTAGCAGGCTGCATCACTCGGCTACCAGAAGGACGCCATTCTAAAACAGCTTTCAAATTGACACCGCTGTATCGAAAAGAGAGAATAAAACCGAAAAGTTCATGGCGCAGAACATTTATAACCGAAGGGAGAAAGGTCAATATCAAAGGCGGTGAGTTGGCGAAAACGTCAGCACGCCGGGCGAAATGGTTAGCGGTATTTCGTCTGCCGTTATGTTGTAAGTTCAAATTCCACCGAGGTCGACTTTGCCTTTCATCCTTTCGGGGTCGATAAATTAAGTACCAGTTACGTACTGGGGTAGATGTAATCGACTTAATCCCTGTCTGTCCTTGTTTGTCCCCTCTATGTTTGTCCCCTTTATTGCCCCTTGTGGGCAATAAAGAAATAAGAAAGGTCAATATCACAAAACCAGATTCATAGAAAAACCGCAGTTAAACCGAAACCAGTGGCATCAACGGGTCATCCAGTGTACTTGAAAGTACAGGAGCTGAGACTGTGAGACAATAATGTATATTTAATAGAGCTTATTAAGTTATTGGTTTAATAGTAATAGTAATAAGTTGTAAATGCATTTCCTCTTTCAGCACAAGCATGGCTGTGTAATTTAGATGCTTGCTTTGCAGCCATGTGATTTCTGGTTCGCTTCCATTGTATAGTACCTTGGGCAAGTGTTTTCTACTATACCCCAGGACAAAACAATGCCCTGTGAGTGAATTTGCTTGACGGCCAATGTGTGCAAACCCGTCGTATGTACACATACGCGTGCATCTGTGCGTGTATGTGTATATAAATGTGTGTGTGTGTGTGTATGTGTGTGTGTGTGTGCATACGTATCTGTGTATTTCTGCTTGTTTCCCTCACTGCTAAACAACCGGTGTTTGTTTACGCCCGCGTAACTTAATGGTTCGGTATCAGACTTTAAAAATCAATAAAATATTTTGTATCTGAGGAGAGTCATAGTGTCTTGATATTACACGCTTAATGGTTCAATTCCCACTCATTCATTTATCTATTTATTCGAGAAAGCTTTTACGTCGCTGCATTTGCGATCATATCAATGGATTTTGAGAGTCAAAATCCATTGATACAGGCGCAAATTCAAGCGTTCACCGTGTATCGGCTAAAGAATATAGTCTAATATTGGGGCATATAAGCCCTCGACAGAAAAACACACACTTTTTGCCGCCGAGGGCTCATATACCCCAATAGTATACTATTTTCTCTAGCCAATACACGGTGATCGTTTATAAGCTTTAAAGTCATAATTATTATTATTTACAGAATTTGAAATCATTATTGTTTACAAAATTGTCACTCATTACCGCTTCTCCTTTCAACGCAGAAAATGCATATATGTTTATATATTTTGGAGTTCATTTGTTTGGTTGAACAGTTCAAGTTGGTTCCCCAGCATGGCTGCAATTCAATGACTGGAACAAGTAAAAGATAAAAGAGAAAAATAAAAGGTTACATTTGTTTCATTTCCCTTTGAAATAAGTCATTCGTTTCCCACTAATACATACTCTTAATTAATTTAAGTATTAATCAAAATACAATTTTTACTACTGCTGCTACTGTCGCGTCTGCTGCTGCTATTGTCTCTGTTCTCTGGTAGGTTCTGGTAGCTTCACTTCTTTGCGGTCATTAATCTTCCCAATCACTGTATACCACTTCAAATAAAGAGAGAAGTCGAGAAAGAAGAGAGGGTACGGGAAATACAACTAAACACCAAGTTGACTGATCAGCTATGAACACACAACCAGAACGACTGGTTTACAAAAAAAAAATATAAATTTATAACCTATATATACCAACAACCTCACCACAAGCTAGATGCAGTGGAATCGCGTCAATAACCAGGTTGCACTTAGTGCAATAGAAATTTTGACACCAAATAAATGTTTAAGTGAAGTTAACAGCCTTTGGGCATTTTTGAATGGTTAATATGTTTTACACGCTGCAGTTGTTTTAATTTCAATACACGGTCTCAGATTAAATCGCTTGTCTGGCCACCATACCACTGTAATTTTTATAGATATCTTATTAAAACAAATAAATGTTGAATTTTCACTTTATGAATATTTTGAATTTTTACGACGTTATAAAATATACAGTTTTTTAATACTGACAATTTTTCAGAGATGCTAATATAGCTTGCCATCAAATCTATCATGACAATATTTTTAGCACATTTCGAAATACTGTCCTTTACAAACTAAAACCTTCGTAAATTCTTTTAAGAGTGATGGGTGTCTCAGAGTGGATACAACTATAAATAATAGCATGTGATATATTCCTTTAAAATCCTTTGCCAGGGAAAAGAGAAAGCAATTTGTACTCTGTCTTGGGTATAGAAGATGCAGGTTTGTATTTCGCACGTAGCCTTCGATCGTTTTCTGTTCCATCCAGCGTGAGGCTTTTTTACTCAATATATTACATACAAACATAACATTTATTGCTATATAAGGTAACGAATGTTAGAGTTTCTGCAATCAAAAATGGTTTTTACGGTCTTTAAGGCAACTGTTTTCCTTCCGAGTTCAAATAACACCGAGTTAATCTCTCCACCCGGAAGAAGGCTCGGTTTTGCCAATGAATTTTGCTTTCATTACTGATTGCAAATTTTTGGTGAACTACATCTGCCAACAGCAACTCCGGTCCCCCAGAAACAGCTGTCGGATTTGAAATACCTTACTTTTCTCTCTTTTGATTTTTTCAACTTTCAGTTTTTGCTTTTACTTAATTTACATGTATACATGTATGTATATTCTGTATATCGAACCAAAAAGGGTTCTATCTGTTTATTTGCATCATTGTCCACACACACACGCAAAGACACACACATACTCATATATAAATATGCGTGTGTATATATATTACATATATAAATATATATATACATACATATAGTATTAATTAATAGTAGATGGATTTCGTATTAGACTTTTATTAGGTACAACATGTTTCGACATATCGGTTTGGGTCTCTTCAGGTAGGGATGACAAAAGGTAGTCTAAACTGTGTCGGTGCTCTACTCAATATTTAAACACACCAATCTAATTATACGTATTTGTCTAAATTTTCTATTATCGTTATTATACATGTGTGTGTGTTTATGTATGTTTATGTATTATATACACATAATATATACAGTATAACGTGTGTGTATGGAATGTTGTAGTTAAAAACAAACACACAACATATTTCCCCAAGGGAAACCCAACGGCGGTTATGCAACTTAAGGTAGTATCAAGCATATATACTCTGCTTCCATTGTTGTTGGTGTAGCAATTTCTTCCAAGTTCATTGAACTTGGAAGAAGAAGAAGAAGAAGAAGAAGAAGAAGAAGAAGAAGAAGAAGAAGAAGAAGAAGAAGAATGAAGAAGAAGAAGAAGAAGAAGAAGAATGAAGAAGAAGAAGAAGAAGAAGAAGAAGAACAAGAACAAGAACAAGAACAAGAACAAGAACAAGAAGAAGAATGAAGAAGAATGAAGAAGAAGAATGAAGAAGAAGAAGAAGAAGAAGAAGAAGAAGAATGAAGAAGAAGAAGAAGAAGAAGAAGAAGAAGAAGAAGAAGAAGAACAAGAACAAGAACAAGAATGAAGAAGAATGAAGAAGAAGAATGAAGAAGAAGAAGAAGAAGAAGAAGAAGAAGAAGAAGAAGAAGAAGAAGAACAAGAACAAGAACAAGAAGAAGAAGAAGAAGAAGAAGAATGAAGAAGAATGAAGAAGAAGAATGAAGAAGAAGAAGAAGAAGAAGAAGAAGAAGAACAAGAAGAATGAAGAAGAACAAGAAGAACAAGAACAAGAACAAGAACAAGAACAAGAACAAGAACAAGAACAAGAAGAAGAAGAATGAAGAAGAATGAAGAAGAAGAAGAAGAAGAACAAGAACAAGAAGAAGAAGAAGAAGAAGAAGAATGAAGAAGAATGAAGAAGAAGAATGAAGAAGAAGAAGAAGAAGAAGAAGAAGAACAAGAAGAATGAAGAAGAACAAGAAGAACAAGAACAAGAACAAGAACAAGAACAAGAACAAGAACAAGAACAAGAAGAAGAAGAATGAAGAAGAATGAAGAAGAAGAATGAAGAAGAAGAAGAAGAAGAAGAAGAAGAAGAAGAAGAATGAAGAAGAAGAAGAAGAAGAAGAAGAAGAAGAAGAAGAAGAAGAAGAAGAAGAAGAAGAAGAAGAAGAAGAAGAAAGATGAGCACACACGTAATGCCTTAAGTTACATAACTTCCGTTCTGTTTCCCTGGTTTACAGGTTCTTTGTTGAAAACAAGTAATTTCAATGAACTTGGAAGAAATTGCTCCACCAACAACAATGGAAGCAAAGTATATATGCTTGATACTACCTTAAGTTGCATAACCGCCGTTGGGTTTCCCTTGGGAAAATATGTTATGTGTTTTTTTTTCTTTTACCTACATTTCGTTCTGTTTCCCTTACAAACATATGTAGTTTGTTTTTACCGACACCATTCCCTACACCAACTGATTTATAATCACAGACCAACTTTTTTTTGCTACATATTTGAGTTGTGTAGTGGCATCATCTTATCTGAATACCTAATTCAACATGGGACGAAGTGTGCAACATACGTTGATTAATAACCCTTATTGGTCGAGTATTCTCTGTTTCACGTTACCTATATAAGCCGTGTCTATGCTTTAGGCTAACGAACAGCCTGTACCGAAATGATTTTGAATCTCACTACCTTATATGTATATACATATATATATAAGCAATGTTAATTCTCTAAATGAAGTATTAACAGTAACTGCACGATAAAGTGTAGTATATTGCCACTTAAGTGTGGCTGACCCCTAGGGGTGGATGTTACTGTTGCTTTTAGCCCCAGGAGGACATCTCCTCCAGCTTTCACCTTTTCAATATCAGTGAAGAATGTCACTGGAAAAGAAGATATAAGATTTTGCCAGGTTTTTCTCTCTCACCAAGGTCATCAGCTGTCGAACGCCGAAGAAGGGAAATAACCCTGAAATCCGGATACGTTCGTGCTGCTGGTCGTGGTGAGAGGGATAACTCCCTTGGCAAACAGGACACAGTCGTGTGTCGATAAGCCAGCTGGAGGAGATGTCCTCCTGGGGCTAAAAGCAACAGTAACATCCACCCCTAGGGGTCAGCCACACTTAAGTGGCAATATACTACACTTTATCGTGCAGTTACTGTTAATACTTCATTTAGAGAATTAACATTGCTTGTTTTCACCTTTTCAATATCAGTGAAGAATGTCACTGGAAAAGAAGATATAAGATTTTGCCAGGTTTTTCTCTCTCACCAAGGTCATCAGCTGTCGAACGCCGAAGAAGGGAAATAACCCTGAAATCCGGATACGTTCGTGCTGCTGGTCGTGGTGAGAGGGATAACTCCCTTGGCAAACAGGACACAGTCGTGTGTCGATAAGCCAGCTGGAGGAGATGTCCTCCTGGGGCTAAAAGCAACAGTAACATCCACCCCTAGGGGTCAGCCACACTTAAGTGGCAATATACTACATATATATATATATATATATATATATATATATATATGTGTGTGTGTGTGTGTGTGTGTGTGTATGTGTGTGTGTGTGTGTGTGTGTGTGTGTGTGTGTGTGTGTGTGTGTGTGTGTGTGTAAAATTGTTAAAATTTGAGTAATTCAAGTTAAATTCACAAACTGTTACCACAAATATTTACCTTCCCAAAAACTTGTCGAGCCTTCATATTTTTTGTTAATACACCGATGTATTTACATATGTTTGTGTGTGTGTGTATGCGTGTATATGCATGCTGTTATGCACGTATGTATGTATATGTATGTGTGTATTAAGTATGTTGGTTGCAAGAGTAGTGTTAACATAACTTACACTGGTTTGAATAATCAATTACCAGTGAAACTTCAAAGTTTCTCATTATAACTTATAAATTTCTATTCTGTATATGTACTTGTTCGGTTAATCTATTATTTATGCAAAAACACGAATATATATATATATATACATGTGTGTGTGTGTGTGTGTGTGTGTGTGTGTGTGTGTGTGTGTGTGTGTGTGTGTGTGTGTGTGTCCATACATGCATACATTTATATAGTCATGCACACTCATATTCTACACGTTATAACTTGAATCTGCGTGTTTATGTGCCTGTAAATTATTATGTTGTAAACAGCAATAAAATATATAATTGCTTCACAGACAGATGACATAAAACAGCATTATTGTCGCCAACAACAACATTAATAAAGAAGACAAAACGTATGCAAGTTATACGAACATCGGCAATAATGTTGTCACTATCATGCACCAGTGCATAACACCAAGTGTGTGATTATCTTCACTACCAACATCACAACCACCAACTTGGAAACTTCTACATGGTTGGTGAGTCAACGAGAAGAAGTGGGGAGAGATACAAAGTGACTGCTCAATGTTATATATATAACAGCAAATTACACCACATTGTCTTAAAAACATGAAAGGTTTCATTATAGAACAGAGGACTGGATACAAACTTAAAACCAGTTCAATTATGTTTCAAAGGTTTTTCACTGCACTTTGTCATGGAGATAATAATTTTCGCTTAAGACAAAAATATATTAAAACACCATAGTTAGATCAAAACGCTCTCTCTTAGATTCATGGATGCACTTCGAACATTTTAGTGCTTTTCATCAACACTAGATACCTTCTTGGTTTTAAGCGAAAAGTTTTTCTTCAAACTGATATGAAAATCCTTTACAGGTTGAAATGTCTCTCAGATATTTGAACTAGTCTTCAGTTCGTATTCTTTCCGTCATTACATCGCATATCCACTCACAAATATTTGCAAAAGGTCGGGGGTATCATGGCGGAAATGACTTTATCTGCTGGAAGCTTTCCAGACACATGCAAACGGACAAATACCCTCGGTCAGTCATGTTGAATACCTTGCTTCACTGGGCATCGACACACTAAAGCTTCGACATTTTGCAACTGACTCAGTAGATTATCCACCATCTTCCCAGCAACTTTGGTCACCTTTATCAATTCAATACTTCTAACAACCGTGAACATGCTTAACAAACCATAAAAAGAAAAGCGCCCATGACCTTTAGAATCAATTTGTTTTCATGCTCAGAATTGTTGAAGCAGGCAATGAACTTACCGTATATGTTATTAGTTGTCAGGATACAACACCCTTCAAAAATACCATGCTTTCCAAAATCTGCCTACATGACACTTGATGTGTCCATGTTCCCTTTCCTATTATTGGTTCTTTTAATTTTCACTTCTTTTCTTGTGTTTTATTCTCTGTACTATGCATTCACTTTTGGCTGTCATTGCTGTATATTTTATTTGACTTAAGACTGACTTTTCTCCCCTCTACTAACGACTTGATTGAACAATTGGATTCTCATCGTCGAATCCATCAGATATCCATTTATTTTTAAACCTGAAAGTTAAAAAGTGAAATAACCAAAAACACGAATATTGATCTTGGTACTGTTTGATCAAGCCTGATATGCATTTAAACAACAGCAGCAATAGCACCACTAACATAACATCTCAGAGCTGCATCACATGACACATCTATATTTAATTCTGTTCTCACCGTCACCAGTCGGAACACTGTGATACTTTGATGAATTACAGATCTAACCAACCAATGACCGGCACCATCTTCATTATCTCAACGATGACCACTATTAACAACATCTCTTCTGTAACACAAAAAAATTATCTATTGTATTGCACTGATACAATCAGCACCACCGTGATGAACACTGACACCAACATCACTGCTACCATCATCAGCAAAATTATCACATTACCATATAGACTAACTGTAACAAAAGCTTGCAGAGCAAATACGTGGTCGTCTGACCTGCTAAAATTAAGAACCAAATCTCCTTCAAATTACATCCAATACTTCTGAAAAACGAAAGAATATTATTGTACAATAATAAATCAAAAGACAACGTTGATAATCTAGTCACAGGTATAGTACATATGGCCGTGGGTACAAAGTTTATAGGTCTGTGCAATCAGAATGAGCTTTGCAAGCACCAACGCTGCACCTCATTGCGCTATCCCATCATCTTTAAAAAATACTACTACATCGACATCATCACGTGTCCCCTTCAGCATACGCTTTGATAAATTGTAATCAATTTTAACAAATTTCAATAATTTAAGATTCACGTGCTGCCACTTCCTTCTGAACTTTTTTTTTTTTTTTTTAAATATTTAGTGTTATCGACCCCTTCTTATCGCCAATACCTCTTTGTGGAAGATTTGATCATTCGTTCAATGTTTACCTTCTACCAACACAGATAGATTCTTGATTAATTAAAGGTTTTTCTTATCACCATATAGTGTGTTAATACCATTTGCATTATTAATAATTTCCATACTTACGATTACTTCCGGAACTGAATATGGCTGAGATAAATGATTTTAATGGACGTAAAAAAAAAAAAACAGAACGACGAATTTGCTGGTGTTTACCTTGATCGTGCAACTGCTTTGCGTTTGTAATTAAAACACTTAACTCAATATATGAAAGCACTCACTTCTAATAGGTAACATGTAATACAGTTCATTGGTGAATGTAGGTGTACAACAGTGAATCCGGCGAATGTTTTGCTGGCTTGTATTACTCAACTTCAATTCCTCTCCGAAGATAAGTTAGCTGCAATATACAGCTATAGGGAAATGTATATTTCTCACTTGATATTACGGGAAAATGGAATTAAGTACTGTTTCCGTGGATACTTATGAGTCATTAATTATTAGCATCACTTCATTTAATATTAAGATACCACAAGGCGGCGATGGGGAAGAATCATTAGCACCTTCAGCAAGATGCTTAGCGGCATTTTTTCCGTTTTTAAGTTCTGAGTGGTAATTTTGCCAAAGTCGACTTTACTTTTCGACTTTTTTCAGTCGATGAAACAAGTACCAGCTGAACACTGAGGTCGATGTGATCGACTTATCTCCTCCCTTGAAATTTAAGACCTTGTGCCAAAATGAGAAATAAATATTAATATACCACAAGGTAGCGAGCTGTCAGAATCGTTAGCACGCCAGTTTTTACATTCTGAGTTCAAATTCCACCGAGGTCGAATTTGCCTTTCATCCTTTCGGGGGTCGATAAAATAAGTACCAGTTGTGTACTGAGGTCAATGCAATCGATCTGCACCTTCCTCCGAAAAAGATCCTGATAATTGTAATGCAGAGTTAACTTACATGAGTTTGTATAAATCTGATTCGTTGTTTTTCTTCTGGTGAGGTAAACCATGTGAATAATTTATCAAGTCCAAAATGCATCTTGACACCTTATATTGTGACAAAGTACAAGTAAACTTAATCATGATACAGGTAGTTCCAATTTACAACCGTCACAGCACCATAAAGTTATGAAATGAAAATAAAGTTATGAAGTGAATGAGGTTGTTTTAGCTGTGAGAGAGTTTGCAAATCGGAATTCCATAGTTTGAGAAAAATTCAACAATATAATTTATGCATTATTTCTAATAACAGAATAGGTATATAACTTTCTGACAGGTTCTACAGCTAGATGGACTGGGGTACACAGAGTTAAATGTCATGTCTTCACCTGGAGCATGGTGGAGGCAGTCGACATTACAGAGAATAACTTTACAGTTGGTAGAGCGCCATCGTATTTAATGATTTCCCATGTGTTCTTTCTGAATGAAGAACTCGGAAGAACTAGGCTAAATCAGATCAGCTCAATTAAGTGGATATATAACCACTGCACTTCAGTAACAAATAATAAATGTATATCGAAGCCTCCTATCAAGGATTATTGAGGTGGAAACAACAGCAGAAACTTTCAGTAGGAGTCACTAGCTAGATTAGGTTCCCTCTATTCAAAAAGCATTTAATGAACGTGTGTTCTATGATGGAGGTGAGTAGTTTAGTGGCTACGATATTGGGATCATGATCGTTAGGTCGTGGGTTCGATACTAGGATTGGATATTGCGCTGAGTATTGCACAACATACTTCATTTCATATTGCTTCAGTACACTCAGCTGAAAATGAGTGCCAGTGGCGCTTGGAGAGGAGTTAATAAAGACGTCGCGTTCAGGTTGGAGGCAGTTTTTACTTTCAGCCTTAAAAATATGCCTTGAAAACTCGGTTAACCTCTGGCCTCTTGAGCCTTTAGGCCCCAAAGTAGACATTTACGATATCCGTGATGCTATATCATACATTATCAAGTGATGAAAGTAAAGATTTTTCGGTTTTATAAGATTGAAAGAAGATTTTCAGTGTTAAAATTCATACTTACAGTTTCCGCCCGAGGTATAATTTGATTAATTTTTTATTCATTCTAAAGTTTCCTTGGATGGAAAGAATGATATCGTTATACTCTCCAACCAATTGGATTAAAAATTCAAACTGGTAAAATGGCCAACTTGAACCCGATTAAATTGCAATTTTTAACGTCCGTCTCTTAACTATAAACTCTACTCAGTCGCAAGTTTTCAAGTAAAAATTGATTTTATATTTATTTTAGTTTTCTTCAATA
>NC_142938.1:78279260-78291760 GCF_046866305.1 Octopus bimaculoides | reverse complement strand
ATAAACTCATAGTGCGATAAAAAATCATAATGCAACAATAAAAATTATCAACAACACTGACAACAACAACAATGATAACATCTGGGACGCTTACGTAACGAGAGACCGAGAAACTAGAGGGCGATTGTCATAGTCCGTTATTCAAATAGTACCAACTATATTCTCTATCAACGATTAGACATAAACCAATCAAACCAAAAAATGAAATAACAAATGGACTCGGAGAAAACTGATTAAGCAATAAACTATTTACTTCATATAACCTATTACACATGTTCGTATTGGCCGACTTTCGAATACTACTTGTAAACGAGCCGATGAAGCATCAGGTTGATTCAGTTTTCTGTCTTAACAAACTAATGATGCGTTCGACCAAATCAATCTTCTTCAAATGCAAAAGTGATAAATGAATCAATTAAAATTTTCACTGTTCATTCCAAGAGGGATATGTGAGATTTTAATCGGAAGCATAAAAAATAGCACTGAAAATGTAACGTGAAACACTTCACATCACCACAAACTAGTAAACCGGTATCCAACGGATATCTTAGCAACGTATATGAATGGTGAGATGTCGATCCTTTAGCCCTGTTTATAAAACAGAAATGGTATAAATGGTCGCAGAATACATTTCTATTTTATATACATGTTTTGCAGCAACAATTTAATCCAAAGAACGACAATATTCTCGATTAAAATTGGGGGCTAAAATAATCCTGTTTTAAGACGTAAGACAAAGTTCGAACAGTCGCACTTAAGATAACAGATTGTCAAAGCACACCCAACCCCATAAAAAATAAATGAAATAACACAAAATAACACACCGAAACATTGTGGCACTCCATCGGTTACGACGACAAGGGTTCCAGTTGATCCGATCAACGGAACAGCCTGCTGGTGAAATTAACGTGCAAGTAGCTGAGCACTCCGCAGACACGTGTACCCTTAACGTAGTTCTCGGAGAAGTTCAGTGTGACACAGTATGACAAGGCTGGCACTTTGAAATACATATACAACAGAAACAGGAAGAAAGAGAGAAAGTTGTGATGAAATAGTAAAGCAGGGTTCGCCACCCACTCCTGCCGGAGCTTCGTGGAGCTTTAGGTGTTTTTGCTCAATAAACACTCACAACGCCCGGTCTGGGAATCGAAACTGCGACCCACGACTGCGATTCTGCCTCCCTAACTACTGGGTCAACACCGAAACATAACATCTAAAAGAAAGCATATAAAACAAAACACAACGAACAGTAATAAACAACGAAAATAGAAAATATTTAAAACGGAAGGTATGAAGATAGATCCAACACGTGCAAAGCTAGCAAAGTGAATAATAAAACAGAAAACCAAATTACAGAATGCTAATCAACAAAAAATGAACCTAAACAAACGAGAATATGAATAGAAAGGAGCATAAAGAATATTTAAGAAAATTCGATTCTGAAGATAGAAATGATTATTTCAATAACAAAATCATGAAAATAATTTTTAAAACAATATTCAAAAAGAGTTGCCTGTAGCGTAATAAAAGCAACCTCCAAGGATGAACGCCAATTGTGAAATAGCAACAAAATATGGAAAATAACGTAATGCTGGCCATTCACATCTTAATTAAAAGAGGCATGAAGATCAATATCACCAGGAGGTTAAACAAAATCATTCTTGCATCAACGACAATCATTGCAAAAGAAATATTTATGATCCTTTAAATATTTGAATACCAGCGAAGGGAGGATACACCTACAAGAAGGTATCTGGGGGTTTTATACACTGGAAATTATGCCAGAAATTTTAAAATCTCACTGCAAAACTAGTTGGGATAAGTATACAAAAGATCGCAGAAAATTTCAACGGTGCCATTCTCTCAAATATACTAATCTACATTGATCGGGAGATCAAGGTTAATCGGCTGGACATTGTCATCAAGAACATCAGGAAACGAAATGCTTTATCATTGATTTATGAGTTTCAACTGACGGTAATGCGCCACTAAACGAAATCGAGACATTATTCAGATATAAGCATCAAAAAATAGAGATGGCCGGAATTTTGGAAGTGAAAAGATGAAGGCTCCATAATTTATTGCCTTGGCAATGATAACAGAAAATTCCGTCAAATACGTAAATAAAACACCAGCCTATGCACATATACACAACTTATAAAACATAACGCTTTCAGGCACTGGATACATAATATATAGAACACTTTCAATAAACAAAATGTCACAGAAGTAATGCAAAAACACAGGACGTAAAACAAAGTAGAGAGAGCTGCTTCGGTAACACAATGAATGCATGAACTAAGGCCAAGTGAATGATGGTGGTGGTGGTGGTGGTGGTGGTGGTCGATGATGATGGTGGTGGTGTTGTTGTTGTTGTTGGTGTTGGTGGTGGTGGTCGATGATGATGGTGGTGGTGGTGTTGTTGTTGTTGTTGGTGGTGATGGTGATGATCGATGATTATGGTGGTGGTGTTGGTGGTGGTGATCATGATGGTGATGGCGGTGGTGGTGGTGGTGGTGGTGGTGGTGGTGGTGGTGGTGGTGGTGTTGGTGGTGGTGATCATGATGGTGATGGCGGTGGTGGTGGTGGTGGTGGTGGTGGTGGTGGTGGTGAGGATGATGATGACAACGACAGCAACAACAAAAATAATAATCCTTTCTACTATAGGCACAAGGCCTGAAACTTTGAGAGAGCTGATTATATTGACCCGAGTGTTCTACTGGTACTTATTTCATCCACCCTGAAAGGATAAAAGGCAAAGTTGACTTCAGAGGGATTTGAACACAGAGAAAATAAAGAGTAGAAATAAATGTGGCAATGCATTTTTCCAATGCTTACGATTCTGCCCACTCCCCCTCTAAAGAAGACGAAGAAGACGAAGAAGAAGAAGAAGAAGAAGAAGAAGAAGAAGAAGAAGAAGAAGAAGAAGAAGAAGAAGAAGAAGAAGAAGAAGAAGAAGAAGAAGAAGAAGAACAACAACAACAACAACAACAACAACAACAACAACAACAACAACAACAACAACAACAACAGCAGCAATATTGTAATCTAAGAATACACACATGCAGAAAATCATTAGTCGCCATCTTAGACATTATTGTGAGGAAGGTGAGCCAAATATACTTTTAAGAAACAGAAGAACGGAAGATGTAAAACTGACCATTTCTTCAAAAACTTCTTTTCAAAGTAGCGATACTTTACCTGAAGTTTTTCTTAAGAATATTCTAAAAGCATTCCATGAAGAAGGTCACAGGTTCTTTTCGATCATCAAGGGAGTTACTGATTAAAGAAATAACATTCCTCTGGAGAAATTTCTGCAAATATTGTAGATGTACGTGATTGAAATTAAATTGGGTTTCCTCGACGTTCGTCTGGAAGGAGCTTTTATCTCGGAACGCAAACATACGACACACGCTGACACAGGTTCACATGAACGTATACACACCTTGCGCCTACAAATGTATATGCATATCTATGCACACACAGACACACACACACACACAGACACACACACACAGAGGCACACACACACACATATAAATATTGATACAGACACATATATATGTATATGAATATATATATATTTATGTATATATATATATATGAATGTATGTATGTGTTTATATATATATATATATATATACAGATGCACACACGGAGAGTGAAATTTGTACTTATTGACCTGCAGAAGAGGTATACAGCGTACGCAAATCCTCGAGAACATGCAACCATACATCTTTACACCTGTATGGATGCATACATTTATACATAGATTCAATCT
This sequence comes from Octopus bimaculoides, assembly GCF_046866305.1. Lineage (NCBI taxonomy): Eukaryota > Metazoa > Mollusca > Cephalopoda > Octopoda > Octopodidae > Octopus > Octopus bimaculoides. The sequence goes on along the minus strand of NC_142938.1, from coordinate 78,287,979 downwards.
TAGGAAGATACGTGAACACACGCACGTACACACACACACGCACACACATACACACACACACACACGCACACACACACACACACACACACACACACACACACTGATATACACATATATGTGCGAGATGGAATATGTATAAGCGTGCGTGCATGTGTATATGTGTAAGGATGTTCGCGCTAAAATGTTTAAGTAGAATATAGCTCTGCAGCCGTAACTCGATAAGCATGTATTAAATATGTACTTGTTGACCTTCGATTGAGTGTGTGTCTGTACTTCTATGTAAATACATCAGTGTGTGATTGGCTGTGCACTTATTCACTTAGAAGGGAACAGTGCGATTGCATATCAAGACATAAGTGCGTGTAAATCAATACGTAATTACGTAGGCTTAGAAGTATATATTTATGCATAGAATCAATCATAGGTACTTATTTAAATAAATATGTATGTGTACACACAGATATAAACATGTATGCATGAACGTGTCTATGCATATATACAAATATATACCATTTATATATGTGTGTGTGTGCGTGCGTGTGTTGTGTGTGTAAATTTAGAAACGAACCCGAAGGCTGTAAATTAAGGATAAGAGCGACATGCATGGGTCCTTTTTAATAATAACTATAATTACGTATTATTTGCAATATACGCTTTTGATAATAACGTATATTGCTCGGACTGTTGCCATGGTAACGAAGCTAAAGCACGCAGAGTGAAACCGCTTGGGACAGATTGACTATGAACGCTGATGTGCAAGCGCACTAACGTTTAACGTTCTAACTCACTTCCGCTCTTTACAGCAGTGCTTGGAAGGAAAGTGTGTAACGTGTGATTGTCGCATTGACCATGACAGAGAAAGTTGAACAGAAAATCTGCATCAAATTTTGCCAAAAGCTTAGCGATACCTGCTCAGAGTCCTACGCAAAGTTTGCAAAAGGTTTTCATCGTTCTCGACACAGACAAGGAGATTTCGTGCAACTGAAAGCAGTTTTGACACAAGTCTCATACCCAAATCTTCAGATATAATGGACAGAACTGAACCGTGATTAATCTACAAATCCTCTGATAACTCACAGATGGTTATTCGACGATTTCCCCTAACACCTACACACATGTCTACGATCTTTTTTCTTAGTTTTGCTGGTTGCGGGTCTCCCAGAACGTTCGTTAATATCAACATTTTTTCGTCCATATTGGAAACATCTGAACCACTCGTACACTTATGTGCGGCTCATACACTCCTCTCCAAACACTTTCTGCAATCTTGCGTAGACCACTGAGAAGGTATTACCATGACAGCTTTCTCTATCGTGGTCAATGCGATGATCACACGCTACACACCTTCCAGCTAAGCACTAAGCACAGAAATGAACCAGAAAGTTAAAGCTTAGTGCGCATGCACAGCAGAGTTCAAGGTCAATCTGTGCCAAGCGGCTTCATTCTGCGTGCTTTAGCTTCGTTACTATGGCAACAGTCCGGATACTTATTGATCAGACCTTGTATGTTCCATTCAAAGCGATTAAACCTAAACGATATTATTGCCTAGAGGTTTCGGTTGCGCATACTATAGGAGACACGGGGCGCTGCTCCATGTGGTCCCGCGGTTTCCATCTAACTAGGAATATTAGGATCTCATCCATTGTCTTATATTCAAGATCCTCTGCATGACATCCTGTGAGTTCAAAGCCAGGAATCTGATATTTTAGGTCCTGCCGATAACTAAATCCACACCCTGCTGCTGACGCTTCGATTTATTGTCGTTAAGGTCTTGTCTGTTTCTTATCCTTCGACCTGTCTGGCCTGGTAAGACCTGCCTGAAGATTTCTCTCCCTATTTTATTAAAGGCAGTGCTCCAGCGTGGCCGCAGTGAAATGACTGAAACAAGTAATAGACAAGAATAAAAGACTATATGTGTGTGTGTGTGTGTGTGTGTGTGTGTGTGTGTGTGTGTGTGTGTGTGTGTGTGTGTTATAAAATCTAAGTATAGTAGAAAACATATATATAGAAAACATATAACCTATATGTACGTATATTATAATAGGAATTCCTTACGCGAGACTTTATAATCTGTATGTTTCATATGCTACATGAACAATCATCAGTGATAGAATTGGAATTGGTATCTTAAAAAATATGTCTAATTTTAATAGTATAGAATTATGTGTGGTTTTGCAAGAGGAACGAAAAACTAAAGAATAATTGGAACGTCCAAAAGCAAGTATATTATATGCAATTTGAAAAATTCCATCGAGAAGAATGTAAGTTATTTAACGATATATTATGTTGTATTTTGCTAAGCCGTGATTACATATCACATTAAAATCTTGCAATAAATAGAAGACTATATTTTATTGATAAATGATTGTTAATGTTACGGCACTGCTCATTATCAAATTATGCTTTTGCGTTTATCCAAATGTTTTAACGTTTATCGAAAACTAATGGTTTTTGTTAATCTATAAAAGCTCAGAAATACCAACGTAAAAGCTGCAGTTCTTTGAACTTTGTGTGTGGGTGGGTGGGGGTAGAGCTATGTCTGTGATCACAATTATTATCAACAACATTTTAAAAGATTTTTCTCCCAGAACAGTCAAAAGGAATAAACAAAGATTTCAAGAGTTTTCCTTACAAACATTATCATTATTTCTATTACAGATCACTTGTCAGATGAGACTGAAAAATGCCGATGGTTTTGGGAACTTGAAACGGAAAGGAGCTAAGCTCTAACATGTTTTTTATATTGTAAAATAAAGAATATATATAAATATATATATATGCACATATACACATGTATAAGTCTAGGGTCAGGTAGGGTGTATATTTAGGGTGTTTCCAGAAAAGTACTTGAACCAAATACTGGGCTAGAAAATCCAAGTTTCACGACAATTACACTGTAAAGCGGTTTTGGCGAAAAGTAAATAATCCAAATAATAAGACAAAGAAAATTAAACATTAGAGATTTTCTATGTCTTCTTATATAGGTATATATATATATATATATATATATATATATATATATATATATACGTACACACACACACATATGTATAAATGTGCGCATATATATATATATCATAGCTAACCACCTACACTTTTTTCTGCAAAATAGGGGTACTTTATCCTGTTCAGGCTATATTATTAGCATTATCCTGCGATTGAGAATTTAAAATCACTTCTTTAACTTTCTAAGACATCTCAATGCTTCTAAAAGCAAACTTCGTTTGTTTGTTTACGTTTATCGTAATTTGAATTTTATATATATATATATATATATATATATATATATATATAACTGACAGAGATATATATAGTGAGAGAGAGACAGACAGAATACTAAAACAGTGTGGACGTGAGAAAGCGATTATGAAAGGCTTCTGTATTCGTCTAAGCGTTGATATATTTTGCTTTTTAAACCTTGCACGTACATTTTTTTAATTTTTAGTGTCTTCATTATCGATTGATTAAAATTTAGCACCAGAAGATGCTAAAGCAACATTTTCATAAACGTATCCCATTTTAGTATTCCTAGGACATTTATAAGTAGAAAAGTGGTCTTACAGCTGTTTCAGGGAAATAAATGATATCCCATCACCAGAGACGAGCTATAACAGCTTCAATAGAAGCAATTAGTAGAGTTCATCTTTTTAGAAGTTATTCTGGATGATATGTATGTATATATATGTATGAATGTATGTATTTGTGTATCTTCCCCCACCATCACTTGACAACCAATGTTGGTGTGTTTACGTCCCCGTAACGTAACAGTTCGGCTAAAGAGACCGATAGAATAAGTACTACGCTTACAAAGAATAAGTCCTGGGGTCAATTTGTTCGACAAAAGGCGGTGCTCCAGCATGGCCACAGTGAAATGACGGAAACAAGTAAAGATATAAGAATATGTAATTCTCCATTATAATGTTTTAATTGTGTTATGATGTTTTAATTGTGTGTGTGCGTGTGTGTGTGTGTTTGCGTGCGTGTGTGTGTGTGTGTGTGTGTGTGTGTGTGTGTAACTACGGCACTTCGTCGGTTACGACGACATGGGTTCCAGTTGATCCGATCAGCGGAACAGCCTGCTCGTGAAATTAACGTGCAAGTGGCTGAACACTCCACAGACCCATGTACTCTTAATGTAGTTCTCTGGGAGATTCAGCGTGAAAAGGCTGGCCCTTTGAAATACAGGTGCAACAGAAACAGGAAGAAAAAGTGAGAGAAAATTGCAGCATGGTTCGCTACCAGCCCCTATCGAAGCCTCGTGGAGCTTTGAGTGTTTTCGCTCAATAAACACACACAACACCCGGTCTGGGAATCGAAACCGCTATCCTATGACCACCATTGCGCCTCCACGTATATGTGTACACCATTTATGAGAATTAGATGTTTGTGACCATATCGGTAAATAGATTTGCTGGCAGGTACTTTTGTCATTAACAGAGTTTTACAGAACCATTTCACACCAGAATGACCACACCTAAAAATTCCATTTCTTTATTCTTCATCCACTTACTTCTCTTTCTCTCTTTCTTTCTTCCTTTTGTGTGTGTGTGTGTGTCTGTGTGTGTGTGTGTGTGTGTGTGTGTGTGTGCATATATGTATAAATATAAGTGTGTTTGTGTCTCTGTGTGTATGTATGTGTAAGGTGCTCTGCTTTTGTGTGTGTTTATGTGTTTATCTGTGTATATGAATGTGTGTGTACGTCTCTCTATATATGTGGTTATGTATGGGTTCCTGTATATGTGTTTATGTGTGGGGGGGGGCAGTGTTGGTATGTGTGTTTGTAATTAAGCACTCCCTGTTTAAACAATGAACAAACTCGAAAATATCAGTTTGAAATCCGCTTTTAAGTGAGAAATTCCTATCACAGTTAACTTTTGTAAACTTATAAACATCTAATTAATAAAGTGGAAAAATTATCATAAAAGACATTTCTATTCGTTTTTTCGTGTGTGTGTGTGTGTGTGTGTGTGTGTGTGTGTGTGTGTGTAAAACAGTTACATTAATAAATCAACTCATGTGATAACTGTAATGTGACTATGCTGCTAATGATGTTATAAATGATAATAATAATAGTAATAACGATAATAAGAACAGTAGTAAAATGTATAACTGTAGCGTTGTTATTGTCGATATGGTAATATAATGGCCTTGCTTAAAACGGCGAGGGAAGCTGGCAGAAACGTTAGCACACCGGGCGAAATACTTACCGGTATTTCCTCTATCTTTACGTTCTGAGTTCAAATTCAGTCGAAAATCGACTTTGCCTTTTATCGTTTCGGGGCCGATAAATTAAGTACCAGTTGCGCAGGGTTCAATCTGATCGACTAGCCCCCCTCCCCAAAAAATTTCAGGCCTTGTGACTAAAGTAGAAAAGAATATAATGCTTGTTCTTGAAACTGATCGATGTTATTGTTCGGGTCTGCATTCATGGTCCAGTAATAACAACCAAGATGAAATAGCAACAATCACAGATAGATAGAAGTAGTAATTATAGATTGTGTATTAGGAACGTGGGCGGAGTTCGTTTAGAGAGTTTGGAGAAACTGAAGGACTGCTGCAGTAAGTGTGTGAATGTGAAAGGACGATATGTTGAGTAAAACCATAATTAACAGATCCTCCTGTATTTTTTTTTACTCAAAGCCAGAGACTTTTCAGCACCCCCTCGTGTGTGTGTGTGTATATATATATATATATATATATATATATATATATATATATATATATATATATATATATATATATATATATATATATATATATATATATACACACACACACTCACACACATAGAATGGTCTGTGTGTCTCTTATTTATGTGCTCGTGTGTTTCTGTATGCGTGCGTACATGTCTGCTCGTTCAGACCTGACTGGAAATAGGCGACACTAAAATCTTACTCAAACCACAAAAACAGCCTTTAAAAGTAATTGATTCATTGTGTAGAGGAGTCTTAAATATACAATATTTCAAACAATAAGATGGGAGTGTGAAAACAACAATAAGAGGTGATCTGATGTTATTGATACAACTAATCTAGAAATAAGAGAACATGTTATAATAGAGGAGTGTATCTTTTATGTCCAATTGCTGCCACCAGAATCGAGTCTTCCTCTCTAATCGAGTTTTCCAGTCTCTATCGCTTCTCTTTTCCTCCCCCAACACATTCTCAATTCTGCTGTGTCTCTTTCTCCAGGTCATTTGGTCATTCTCAATATAGAACATATTGTTTCGCATAGATTTTTAAAGTATTGTTTCTCTAATACTTAAAACTTGATATTTATAAAAAAGAAAATCGGACGAATTATCAGACGGAGACGAAAATATCAGACCGATCGACATATGCACGTACAAATATAGAAAGATAAAAATATATATAGATAGATATACAGATATGTATGTATGTATACATCTAGATAAATCTAAATGCACACAAACACACATACACACACATGCACACAAACACACATACACACACGCGCGCATACATGCACAGCTATTTATATATAAATATATATATATATATATACATATGTATATATATGGGAGAATATACAAATAATAACAACAGACGAGGACAGGTGGTGTAAATAACAAAAGGATATATTAGTATGATGCTCGGGAATACGGAAAGTCTTTGACGTTTCGAGCTACGCTCTTCAACAGAAAGAATACGGAGACAAGGAGAAAAACACGGAGAAAAAAAATTGAATAGTGTTCAGTCAACGGTCAATCATAATAATGGCCGATCATAACAATGACTGACCGGAAGTTAGAAATTCTTTTTTCAGGAGAGCTAAGAAAGGGGGAGATAACAAACGGTGATCGGGAACGAGGGGCTGTGTGTGGGAGGTAGAATGCTGGTGATCTTGACGTATGTAGTGTGAAAATGGGGAAGGGAGAAAGGGAGAAAGTAGTTGGTCAGTTGTAGTGTGTGCGTGGTGTGATGCGAGGGTATTGGTGTGGTGTGATGTGAGGGTGTTGGGAGGTGGGGAAGGCATGGGTGGAGTGTGGGTTAGGCTGAGGGTGGGGTAGATACATATACGCACACACATACACACACATACATATATAGATATATATATACTCAAATCCACGTTGGAGGATATATAATTTCTTTATTTGTGAATTAAGGCTACCATTGGTTTCATGTTCAGAAAAGTAGGAAAATATCTTAGCGTCTTAACAAGGCGATCACATGAGGAAAGGTGTTCGCCTCCATGTTGGAAAACAGTCTCGCTTCGTTCATGGGATTTCTCGTAAATTCGCGTGACTGAAATAATGAATGAATGAGTCAAAGGATGTTACTCTAGCTTGGCATCTTTGGGAGAGTGTTTCTCTTGGATTTGTCTTTTCAGTAAATCTTTCTTTAGCTACATTCATGTTATAACGTGGGTTGGATCATAAGACTTTCCTCTGTCTGCGTGTAAAACTTTCATACCCAGCAACACTAAATTTAGGATCGATAGTCGCAGGGAATAATAAATCTAAGCTTGGGAATAACGAGAATATGGGCGGCCCCTTAACTAGTATTATTAATAATAATATAAAGAATGCACAGGGATGAGTAACCCGAATAAAGCCTGAAATTTTCGGAACCGCAATTTATGTCCATTAAGGGGTTCCTGCTTAAGGAAAAACGTGGTATACGAAACTGAGGTTTTAACTTCCAATTAACCTCAGAAAGTATACATAGGGTGTATTAGGGACTTTAAAACGAGATATAGAGGACACATCAGCTCAATCTCAATCCCAGGAACAAAAAATGCAGCGACGCTGGCTACGTATATGAATGAACTAAAAATGCGGAATAAGGAATTTAGATTAGAATGGTCAATCATATCGGAAACCGACCCAGATAGAACGTATACGGGAAGATGTAAGTTATGTACAAAGGAAGCAATTGGTATGCTTCGTACAGACAAGAAAATTTTAATTAATAAAATCTCGGACGTTTTAATTATATGTAGGCATAAGTATTTAGTTACGTTTAAGCTTTTTAAAAAGTTGATAGGATAGAATCTGAACTTATGAACATCGATTTGCCTTAATAAAATATTTTAAAAAATTTTTCCACTTTAGTTCGATTTGATCAACTTAAAATTTAAGCGTAAAATTATTTATACTTTCACATCTTAGTAATTCACGGGCTTGGCGTCGTATTCGAACCTATTAATCTTCTATATATAAGTTATAAGTTAGCAATCATTGTAAATTATAATTTATACATATCATGTGAATTTTTAGACTGTTCCCACTAACGTTCTACATATATAGATTCACCTTATTTTTAATTATTTAACTATCTTTAATAATCAAGAATCCAAATGTTTATCTAAATGGTTATTTTTTAATGGTTAACTTGATTTAACTTGAATTTTAAGTCTTTATTCCTTTCTCTTATCCGATATAGCATCCGTCATCTTATTTTTAGAAATATTTTTATTTACATTCGCACAAATGTTTTACTTCACAACCTTTTTACACCTCACAAAGCTTTTTTATTTCTTTATTGCCCACAAGGGGCTGAACATAGAGGGGACAAACAAGGGTAGACAATATTTTCATGAATAATTTAGAGTTCAAGTCACAAAATCATAATTGATATACATCTTAGCATGACTGAGAAAATTATAAGTTTCTTGGTTTTATTTCTAATATGGCTGAAGAAGAGTTTCACCCAATTATCTCTCTTGTTAAACGTGCAAAAAAGAAAGCTTACCG
>NC_142938.1:78221760-78274260 GCF_046866305.1 Octopus bimaculoides | reverse complement strand
AATCAGGGCCCGGGGAAATGTCTTGTTATCAGAAGGCAATTTTAGTGTGCCTTAATTTATAAAATTCATTTATCATCTCTGAAGTTATCATCGATTATTATTATTATTATTACTATTTTCTCTCGATACATTTGTTACATGCAACTAACTCTACCTCACGTTTACCTGCAGGTCTCCCACATCCTCTCTCCTTTACATCACAGCGTTGATGTCTTTTCTATTTATCTACGCTACTTTTACAAATGCTCCTTATTTTGAAATATTTTTCTTTTTTACTTTCCTACTTCAAAATTTCGTTATTGTTTCCTATAACTACTTTGACTTTAAGTTTCTCCCGTTCAGTATTTCCTCATCTTATCTTAAATTGTCTTTCTTTTGTTTTACCTTCGTCTTCTTTCCCTTACGTATTCTTTCGCTTCTTCTCTTCTCACCTTTCTTATCTTACTCCCTTTTTCTTCTTCTTCTTCTTTTTCTTCTTCTTCTTCTTCTTCTTCTTCTTCTTCTTCTTCTTCTTCTTCTTCTTCTTCTTCTTCTTCTTCTTCTTCGTCGTCGTCGTCGTCGTCGTCGTCGTCTTTTCCTTCTACGTCTTCTTCTTCTTCTTCTTCTTCTTCTTCTTTATCTTCTTCTTCTTCTTCTTCTTCTTCTTCTTCTTATTATTATTATTATTATTATTATTATTATTATTATTATTATTATTATTTTTCTTCTTCTTCTTCTTCTTCGTCGTCGTCGTCGTCGTTGTCTTTTCCTTCTTCTTCGTCTTCTTCTTCGTCTTCTTCTGCTTCTTCTTCTTCTTTTTCTTCTTCATTCCACTTTGTTTTTCTTCTATCTCTTCATTCAATCTTTTTCATTCTTCTTTTTCTCCTTCATTCAATCTTTTTCATTCTTCTTCTTCTTCTTCTGGTGGTGGTGCTGCTGCTGCTTCTGCAGTATCCTCTTATCTTTGTTCCGTTATACTTTTTCCTCACACAATTCCCTATTTATATCAAGCACAACCCCTCACCGGTCCCAACCAGTGCTGTAAAAACGTATGCTCTTTCTTAACTGTTTTTTTTTTTTTTTTTTTGCTTTTAACATTTCTATTCTTTAACCTCTAACCTTTTAATCAGACACTACGATACCTCTTCCATCTGCCATTCTTCCTTTCATCCTTAACTATTTTTTCCTAACATTTACTCGTTCTATTCTACAGAATTATTTTTATTCTTCATTATCTCCATCTCCCATTTTACATCAATCAAATATTCAAGAATACGTACCGTTCCTTACACATCCTCATCCCTACCAGAATTGCACCCAATACTGCATCCTTCACCTGATTTCCGTTTGTATTTCTATCTTACTCCTCTACCTCATTCTCCCTTCCTCCTCCACCTTCTCCCCTAACCCTAGCCCTAGATAGATAGATAGATAGATAGATAGATAGATAGATAGATAGATAGATAGATAAATATATAGATAGAGAGAGAGAGAGAGAGAGAGAGAGAGAGAGAGAGAGATAGATAGATTATAAATTATTCCTATAATAATACTTTCTTATTCAATAACAGAATATGAAAATAACAACGAAAGTACATATGCGTTCGTGAATGTGTTCACTAATGTATGTGCATATATATACATATATATATATATATATATATATATATATATATATATATATATATATATATATATATATATATATCAACGTATGCATCTATGCACGCATGCGTGCATTGCAGATATTGGCGTGTCTATTTGTCTCTTAAGTTGTCAGTTAATCACTTACCACAAAAGCATGGCGAGATGATTTTTTTCTTTTACTTTCCTTCGTGTCTCGATAAATAAATATGCTGTTAAGTAACATTAGAATATAAGAATATAATTCTATCCAAATTCCTCGCAGAGGTATGATATCTAACATGCAATTGTAATAATTCAATGGTTTCGTGTTTAGATACGAAATGATAACTAAGCATATTTTAAAACTTTAAAATCTTTTGACATTCAGCAAAGTAGACTACACAAAAAACAACAAACATAAACAAAAAACAACAAACATAAGTATGTGTATTATATATTCTATATTTTACATATGTATATGTATATATTATTATATATATGTATATATTATATACAAACTTACTGCTAACAAAAGTCGGGATGCGTGGTGTTCGGTTATTCCATCAATAAAATATGCATTAAATGCTATAAAATGGACACGTGGGACAGACACAAGAACCTAATTCTTCATTAGTTATCGACCAAAAATTCCAGTACTCAGTTTCGTGCCTATATCGATAAGACTGGGAACTTCGTACAAGGCTTCGAGCTGGCAGAAATATTAGTACGCAGGGCGAAATGCTTACCAGTATTTCACCTGTCTTTACGTTCTGAGTTCAAATTCCGCCGAGGTCGACTTTTCTTTTCATCCTTTCGGCGTCGATAAGTTAGTACTAGTTGCGAACTGAGATCGTTCTAATCGACTGACAAAATTTCGGGCCTTCATCGTCACTGGACTATCATCGTAACTGGACTATCATCTCTTCGGACCCATGAAAGAAGTTTTGAGAGGCAAAAATTATTCCAGTGACGAGGAAGTGAAAACTGTAGTGAAGAAGTGGCTCAAAGAACAGTCAACAGAATTTTACAGGGTAGGGATACATGCTCTCATTCGAAGGTGGAACATTGCTATTGAGAGAAACGGTGACTATGTTGAGAAGTAGGGATGTGATCCACAGAGGACCAGCTTCATTTTGATGTATGATACATGTTCTTGTGTTGGTAATTATACTTGTCCTAAACAAAATGGCATTACTTTTTGACTCACCTTCGTATATATGTATTTAGTTTTGCTAATTCAGATAAGCAGATGCTTGTAACTTTCCACCTTACCCATTCCTGTATACATTTCTAGAGTAAGAAGATATTCTCCCCTACATAACACACATCTCCTTTTTTCCTGGTGCCAACCTATATCCAGATGTTCTTGGCTGCACTCCGCACCATTAAAACTGTAACTATTATTATTATGAACAAATTTGTTGGGGTTTTTTTTCAATATTTGGCTGTTCGCTTTTTCAATATTATTTAGTCATGTTTTTACTTTTCTGTTTGTCTTTTACATCTGAGAGTTTCTTTCAGGAGTGTAAACGTTGCTACCACGTTTGTGGGAAACTCCTCTTACCAACACCTTAGCAGATGTTGTTAACATTTGTTAAACTGCAAACAATTCAAGGTAAAAAGACATAAGGTTTCTCCGCCACCTCAGAACCAGGAAGACACACACGAAGGTATTCCTTACCTCTTTATGTAAAGAGTTCACAAAGAGAAAAAACAACTCAAAACAAACAAAAAAATTCATCCAATTTGTAGAGTAATTCCAACTGCTTTTTTGGAAGACACACTCTTGCAAAAGACGCGTCCAGTCAGCATAAATCATAGAAACGATAATAACAATCACTTCTATTATAGGCACAAGGCCTGAAATTTTATGGCCGGGGCATAGTCGATTATTTTGACCCCGAAAGGATGAAAGGCAAAGTTGACCTCGGCCGAATTTGAACTCAGAACATAAGAACGGACGAAATGCCACCAAGCATTCTATCTGGTGTGCTAACGATTCTGCTCGTTCACAACCTTAACAATAACGGTTTCGAATCTTGGTACAAGGCCAGCAATGTAGGGGTAGGAGTATGTCAATATCATCGACCCCAGTACTTGACTGGTACTTACCTTATTGACCCCGAAGGGATTAGAAGGAAAGTCGACCTTGGCAGAATTTGAATTCAGAATGTAAAAGATTGTAACAAAAATATCTAGAATCTTTTTTCTTTTTACCCCGCGTTTCACCTACTCAACTGTTCGTCACTTATAATAAAAACGGAATTCCATTTGCATGAATTTAAGGTAATCCACATGAGATAACATTAGAACTTTTATATGTAAAGAGACGTGACGCAAATAAACTTATTATTCGCTGTAAATTCTAAGAAATAATATCAAAACTGAAAAGAAAACCGTGTAAATAGTGAAAGAATTCTGTAAAAAAAAATAAAGAACAGAAGAAAGGAAACTGTTATGAAGTTAACGTAAAAAGAAAGTACTTCCATAAATCAAACAATGAGTATATCAGTAGCATTCAGAACGCACATATAAACAAGATGTCTAGACGATAATTGCTTTATATTCAGGTTGAGCATAAATATGATATGATTTTATGAAACAAAATGTGTTTATTACGACCGATGTTATTATATAGTCGACTTTGATTCAAAGCTTGTTAGATCAGTAGTAGCGAATTCTGAGATCACAACCCCAATTGGTAACACAGAATATTTCTTCAGGATTCTGTAAGACATTAAAAACTTTGATCGATACTTAAGTATTTTCTCTACGAAATATAACTAATGTTTTTGCAATACTTTTCACTGTCAACATTGCTTCTAGCTCTCTTGATTTTAATATAGATATTCGATAGGTATTCAAATAAATCAGGCAGTCACAATGGTACCTTTCTTGTATTCATTGCGTGCCAAATGAATTAATGAATAATACATCTATGTACATATGCGTGTAAGTCTTTATGTATGTGTACATGTATTTGTGCGTATGTATATATTTACATAAATATATATGTATTTATGTAGCATATGCGTGTGTGTGTGTGCGAGTACATATATATTCAAGCACGTATACCTACCTACCTACCTACATACATACATACATACATACATACATACATACATACAGACATACATAGTCTGTTATAATTTGCTATACTTACAAACGAAAGTAGAAGACTTTTACACAAAAATACTACAATTTATGAAATAAAAAAAATAACAAGAATTTTAATAAATTTTTTGGAGCATTGGTTGCCAAGTTTTGAGATCTAGAGCAGCTGTCGGGTTAAAAAAATACAGAAATAGCTGCAGCTTTTGTCTTTTAAATACTTGTTAGATATACCCACAAAGAAAAGTTCAGCTGGAGTCTATCTAGTAAGGTCTTGGCGGTCATTCAGTAAATGTTTCTTGAAGTCATATTGGTTTAACTTTTTGGTTAAGCTATTCAACTCAAATATACAACAGGAATGTAACCCACATCTTTCGTTATATTCTCGTGGGAGATGCCTGCTGCACGAAACATGCAGTTCATTGATGACTTCGTTGATTTGAGATGTTGCCTCATGTGACTAAATTATGGTTCATTTACTTATTTCAGTGATTGAACGGCAGCCATCCTAGAACACAGTTTTAAAGGGTTTAGTCGATCAAATCGAACCAACTACCTAATTTCTTTTTTTACCTTTAGTTCTTAGTGTAACGATACATTTCTTCCGAGCCGCTATGTCACGAGGATGTAAACAAAGCGACCGGTTGTTAAGCGGCGGCAGAAGAAACACGAAGAGCCGCGCACAACCACATCCACACATACACGCACATACATACATACATACATACATACATATATACAAAACGCACGTACATGTATATACAGGACGCTTTCTTACAGTTTCCAACTGCCAAATTCACTCACAACTTATTGATCTGCTCGGGGCTATTGTAGACGTGACATGCGCAAGGTTCCGTGCTGTAGGACCGAACTCGAAACCACTTGGCTGCAAAGCAATCTTCTAGCAGTTGTTATTTAAGCATAAATTGTGACGTAGATATTTCTGCCTTTACGGTGTATAATTGCGAATTAGTCACCCATATTATAAATACACACACATACGTATATATATGCACACACATACACACATATATATACGCACACACACATACATACATATATATATTTATATATACACACACACATGTACACACACACACACACACCCACACACACACGCACACACACACACATATATATATATATATATACACGCACACACACATGTGTTCATTATTAGTGTCTTAGAAAGTTATAAGAGAAATTATCTTAAGGAATTTGGAATGACTTTCTACTTGTTTCAGGAATCTATAGTCAATACTCATTAAAGCAACTTGGATCTCCGAACATTACTGTGCTGAATTAGGAAAGTAGCCATTAAATGATTCTACATTATGACAAGTTGCAGTTTAAGCTAAACATTTCGAAGTTTCACCGTCACTGACAAGTCAAATCGTATCAAAATTAACGATTTGAACTCAGAACGTAAGCAAACGTAAGAAATACTGCAAAGCATTTTGTCCGATGTTCTAATGATTGTGCCAGTTGGCTGCCTATCTTTGGCTAAAACATACAATCATACAAAAGATTATTACGAGAAAAGCATTTACATTCTCACGTTGAATTGAGGTCGGTGAGCACATTAGCCTTCATTTCAAGTTTATGCGAGACCCGGGATAAAGTGCGGTAAATTTAAAGCTTTCAGAATACACCACGAAGATATCTGAGAAATATTCAATTAAACCAGTACCAGAGATGTCTTGGGTGTTCTTTATTACGTTAGCTAACAAATTGAATATTCTCTTCGTCCTAGTTGACGAAAATGACTTCCTTCACTGACATTCGGCTATTTCACTGCGCACGCGCTGCCTCCACGAGAGAAACTGCTATGTTATTTATTAAAGTTGTTATTTTTACCTCTTTTCATTGATATACATATAATCCGGCGCATTCCATCTGTAATCATCCCTTATATTTAGAAAGATGTGGGTCTATGCCGTTTAGGAAAATAATGTTGTGAAAAGAGGGAATTTTGGCAGCTTTTTCTTCTAGATTATAGGACAACCTACTGGCGTTTTCTTGTGATCATAACGCTTGTTTTCAGCTAATCAGCCTTAAATTAATGGTGAAATTGAGGTTCGCAACCATGATTATTACTGAGATGGTGACAAGTTTCGAACCGAAAACATTTTGCTCGATAGACTGACATCATAGTTACACTGTTAACTTCGACCCTACGCAACCTACAGCTTCCACAACTTGTTTTCCTTTAGAGAAGTAAATGAAGAAATAAGCATAATCTCTTAGATAGACTAGAACAGTGCTACTTAAATTGACGGTCCGTGGACCGGTGCCGGTCTGCGAAACCATCAGCTGCCGGAACGCGGCGAGTTTCCGGATAAGAAAGAAACATTATAAAATGCTTATAAAATGTTTATGTAATATTGTATTATTTGTTTATAAAATAAGTAAAAGATTTTTAAAATTGTCAGCTTTTATTATATTAATGTTACTAAGAAATATTACCGGTCCCTGGCACAATTGAAAAATAAAACTGCCGGTACGCCACATCAGATACTTTGAGAAGCATCGGACAAGAATACTGTGTCTCCATTTCAAACGAAGTTCGTCAAATGTCGGTAAGCATGGCTTCCGTTAGGAGTGAGAAGTCTAACGATTCTGGTTCTCGCTGTTTAAGTGAGAGTGGAAAAATGTAAAGGTGATGTTTGCCGAGAGAATGCAGTGAAAAAGAGATGGCGCTCGAAAAATGGATTAGAAGTGTAGGGCCCACGCATGCTTTCTTCCTTTTCCTCTGATTTCGGACCACTCTATATATTTTCCATATATTCCAGAGACACGTCTCTTTCACTTTGTATTTTATTCACTAGATTTTTTTTTTTTTACTTCTTTCAGTTATTAAGATGCGGCCATGCTGGGCCACCTCCTAGAAGAATTTTAGTATAATTTTTTTAAAAACTTAGTGCACATTCTATTCGTCACTTTTGTCAAACTGCTAAGTTATGGGAACGTAAGTACACCAGCACCGGTTGTCAAGCGGTCTTGAGGCAAGCACACACACGCACACACACACACACATATATATATATATATATATATATATATATATATATATATATATATATGACGGGCTTCTCTCAGTTTCCTTCTGCCAAATCCAGTCACAAGGCATCGGTCGGTCCGAGGCTATAGTAAAAGACACTTGCCCATGGTGCCACGCAGTGGGACTGAACCCGGAACCATGTGGTTGGGAAGCCAACTTTTTACAACGGAGACACGCATATGTGTGTATGCATTTGTATATATATATATATATATATATATATATATATATATATATATATGAAATATGAATGCATAAATGTATGTGTGTCTGTTGGGTGTGTGTGTGTGTGTGTGTGTGTGTGTGTGTGTGTGTGTGTGTGTTGCCTTTATTGTATTTGGAGCCAGAGAAATAAACGACAGTTAATAAGCCCTGTAGAATATTACAGCTGCGTCAAAAGCTACAAAAATAGAACTACACTTAGCACATTCTTAAACAGTAAATGGCCAGAGAGAATGACAAGAAGAAGAAGAAGAACAACAACAACAATCCTACCAACAAAATTAAAAGTATCAACTACAAATAGAAGCCGTATAATTAAATATTAGTGAAGAAGCATTAGTGAGACCAAGAATAAAGAAATACATTTAAACTTGCACACACACACAATTATATACGTAGATACATACATATATGTATGTATATATCTATGTATGTATATATGTATCTATGTATATATATATATATATATATAAACATATATATATATATATATATATGCATGTATGTATGTATTTACTGGTGTGTTTATTATTAGAGTTATAGAAAGTTATAAGAGAAATTATCTTTTGGATTTTGCAACGGTTACGTGCTCTTTCGGAAATCTATGATGGAAACATAATGAAGTAACTGGGACCTTCCAGCGATTTTGTGCTCAATTAGAAAATTTAATATAAAGAAACCATTGAATTAACCTATATTGTATCATACTGCAGGCAAGTCATGTAATGTACGAATTTCTTTGCTGACAAGCCAAGTCGTAAGTCGTATTTTCAATGCCCGTCTCATTAGGGCCTCTAACTTCTCGAAGAATGCGTTTCAGTTCTTGAAGTGAAGAAATACTTCACTTCGTTTATATGCTAGGTACCTCAAGGCGGCGAGCTGACAGAAACGTTAGCACGCCGGGCGAAATGCTTAGCGGTGTTTCGTCTATCGTTACGTTCTGAGTTCAAATTCCGCCGAGGTTGACATTACCTTTCATCCTTTCGGGGTCGATTAAATAGGTACTAGTTACGCACTGGCGTCGATATAATCGACTTAATCTCTTTGTTTGTCCCCTCTATGTTTAGCCCCTTCTGGGCAATAAAGAAATAAGAAACGTTAGCACGCCGGGCGGAATGCTTAGCGGTATTTCGTCTGTCGTTACGCTCTGAGTTCAAATTTCGCTGAGGTCGAATTTGGCTTTTATCCTTTCGTGATCGATTAAAATTAAGTACCAGTTGCGTACTGTGGTCGATCTGATCGACTGGTCCCTTCCCAAAAAATTTAGGCCATGTGCCTAGAGTAGAAATAAATATATACTGGGTACCTTATCTACACTTTGAAATTTGAACCTGTAACGCCTGGAGCTCAATTCCACTGGATAAAATGTTCATAGAAGTGTTCGGTGGATTACTTCACCGTGACTAGTATAGAATCAAACTAGCTTTGACTGCCGCCGCCATCAACTATCACATGCAATATCTTGTTTGTCCTCTATCTACACTTCTCCCCTTTCCCTCTACCCCGACACAATAATTCTAACTTAACTTGCATCGCCGAAAGAAATATATATATATTTAATACTTACTCACACATGGCCTTATGCCAAAATTTAAAACCAATATTTACTGACACAGACTGATAAATAGATAGATAGATAGATAGGCGGACAGATAGACAGACAAACAGACAGGTAGGTAGGTAAATAGATAGATAGATAGATAGATACACGCACTCATATACATACAGAACACACACATATACACACACACACTTCCTCACGTATATATATTATAATGTTTATTTTAATGTAATAAAAACAATTTTACATTAAACTGAAGAATTACTCAATTCATTTGGTAGAGTACAAATTATTATTTTTTAACAAGAATAGTGTTGATAGTGACTTTGAAGTTTCGGCCGGCTAAACCATCATCGAGCAGTTCAATGATGCCTTAGCTGGCCAAAACTTTGAAGTCACTGTTAATACAATTCTTGCTGGTGTTTATGCATTTCATTGATATACATTGCTGAAAAATACAGGCGTACATGCATGTAAGCACCCTCCCCCCAACATACACACACACGCACATTCGCACACACACACACATAAACCTACATACATCCATGCACACACGCGTGTACATACATACATACATATATACATGCACATACTGGTTTCTGTCGACATTAAACTAGGACTCGAATAAGTAACAAACTTTAGTCTGTCCTTTGCCCATGGTACATTCGTGAGATATTTGACACTTCAACATGGTTTGACGCGAATTTGCGTATTTTGATGAAATTTATGTGCTTGAGATAGCTCTGAAAATGGAGAGCCGAAACGAACTTTATCGATACCTCACATTTTCTTCTATTTAAAAAACGGACAGAAACCGCCGGAAATCTGCAGGAAGATATGTGTTCTGTACGAAAAGGAGACTGTTATGGAACCTCTGTGTCGGAAGTGATTCTCCAGATTTTGATCGAGAAATTTTTCCGTTCAAGATGCACCACTCATTGGTTGATTGAGATTACCAGCGACAAAATTAAAGAGCTAGTCAACACCAACTCCAACCTGGATGATCGTAGATATTCTCCCATTATTCAAATCGATTGTTGAAAACCATCTACATCAATTTGCTTACGTCAGCAGGGCCCCACCTCATTTGAATGAGGCTATCCTCATCCAAATGATTTCCATCTGCGATTCGTAGCAGAAACGTGAAGAAAAGAATCCTTTTTTAATAGAACAGTGATAGGGAGCGAAAAATGGACCGTCTACAGCAATGTGACGCGCTAACGGTGATGGAGGAAGTGCGGTGAATCATCACTAACAACCTCCAAAGCAGGGCTTTACGCGAAGAAGATTATGCTTTTATTTTGATGAGATTGTAAGGATGTCTTTCACAAGCTTTTTCTCACAGACAGGACCATTAACTCGGAAGTGTATTGTAACCAGCTAGACAAATTAAGCGCAGCGATCCACCAGAACCGACCAGTACTTATTAATGGTAAGGACATTGCCTTTCATTACGATAATGCCAGACGGCACACTTCTTTGCAGACGCAGTCGAATTACACACACACTATGTAACGGGTACGTGTGGAATGCTCAGTCACTTGCACGTTAATTTCACGTGCAGGCTATTCCAGGGATCGTTTAAACAGAAACCCTCTGTTGCGTGGAAATAGAACACCCCTATTGGTTGGTTCCTAGTGGACGGTTCCACAATATAAATGGACATGCGCAGAGAGTATAGGTACCGAGTAAAGAAATCAGTCATTGGAGCCTGGGAGTCGTGTGTTAGTCTTCAGAGTGGTGAGTTGTGAAAATTGATTTTGAAATTGTTGATATTGTCGTTGGATTTGTTGATTGAACTGTTGTTGAGTTTGTTTTTTCTGCCCACTGTTGGTAATGGGAGCCGGCAGCTGTGCAGCGGTGGCGAGCGGTTGCCCGGCGCCCAACATTTTGCAGCTGGGGCCCGGCGCCCAACATTTTGCAGCTGGGGCCCGGCGCCCAACATTTTGCAGCTGGGGCCCGGCGCCCAACATTTTGCAGCTGGGGCCCGGCGCCCAACATTTTGCAGCTGGGGCCCGGCGCCCAACATTTTGCAGCTGGGGCCCGGCGCCCAACATTTTGCAGCTGGGGCCCGGCGCCCAACATTTTGCAGCTGGGGCCCGGCGCCCAACATTTTGCAGCTGGGGCCCGGCGCCCAACATTTTGCAGCTGGGGCCCGGCGCCCAACATTTTGCAGCTGGGGCCCGGCGCCCAACATTTTGCAGCTGGGGCAAATTGAGACGGAGGGAAAAGATTTTAAGGGGTATAATGGACTAGGGAGATTGCCTCCGCTTGACACCACTAGCCGACGTGTTGCAGGGGGGCAGAGGGAGAAAGAGTGGTATACCGAACATTTAACATGGAAGCGAAGAAGATTGAGGAGGCGGAGGTCGAAGAAGTTGAGAAGTGTTTGCAAGAGATTGGAGAAGTTTCAACATTTTGCTCGAGAGGAGGGAAATGCGGCACGGTGGAGGTGCGCTTCGTTAACGAGGGAGAGGCAGGGGGCACGCCACGAGGCCTTCGAGATCAACGAGGGTGTCCCCAGAGATTGATGAAGCATGGCTGGTGGCGGCCAACATCTGCAACTTCGAGGAGGAGGTGGATATAATAGAGGCGGAGAGGTCGAAGGAGATCAGCCGGAGTTATAGTCTCGAAGCGTTTATACGCATAACCCTGCCAGGTCTACATAAGATGGCTGAGGAGTTGGTGCTCCCCGATGCGACCCGACTGAAAGTCGTGGTGGAGGGGAGACCGCCAATATGCTATAACTGCAGAGAAAGGGGACACATGCATGCAAGATGTCCCCAGAAACAGGGGAAGATGGACGTAGTAGAAGCAATGGTGGTAGAAGCGGGGAAGGAAAAGGAGGAGGAATCTGCGACAGATTGGAAAAGAACGAGAGTTGCGTCTCCGCCAAAAAGTCCAAAGAAAAGAAACGCGGAGACAAAGAAACAAGTTACTATGGAAAAAGAGTGTGGAGATTCGAACGCAGGAACCAGAGCCAACAACAAGCAGGAGGAAGAAAACTGAAGAGGAAAGAGCGAGAGAGAAGAAGTATGATGAGTAGAGGGAGAGAGTGAGGAGGAGAGAGGAATATGTAGCACAAACAAGACAAATTGCTGGACGAAATAGAAGAACAGTGTTAGGATACAATAAGGATGTAGAGATAGAAAAAAAAACTAGCAAAAATGAAAAATCTAATACGAGTCAAACTGAATGATGAGATGTTCGAACCCGACGAAGGAGCGGTTTTATTGGAGGAAGAGAGAAAGGAAAGACTGATGGAGTTATTCGGAACCAGAATTAGACCTACCGGGATATATATACAATATGAAAGTTTATCCAATGTAATGGAACTAGAGAACCTCATGGAATACATAACAGACAAAAAAGACTGATAATTAATGTATAATGAGCTCTGCGGGGCTCATAAGCCATTACATCTTTTCATTGTGAAATATTTCATCTCGTATTTCATCATTCATTTTATATACCCCACGTTTTGTGTTGTCTATCCCTGTAGTGTCCCCCTCTATGTTACGGCCGTAGTGCCGAATAAAGAAGGGAGTCCTTGGAGCTATGTAAAGCCGAGAGTTGCGCATTGTCGAGGGTTATTACCTGTGTCTTGTGCAGACGATTTGCGAGGATCTTGTTATTATCCCGTTATATCGTACGTTGAACGTGCGATACAACACCCTCGTGGCTTTAACCGACGGGGTGTTGGTTTATTTGTGCTGGTACCATGTTTTGAATTAAAATCCTGCCGAAATCAAGTTTACCTTTCATCTCTCCGAGTCGGTACACCAAACCTTTTATCGACTTACTATTCCCCACATTTGAGGTCGTTGTAAGTATGTTAAATAGAACAGTGGATGAATTCTAAATGGAATATTCTAGAAAACTACACTGATGGGCTGTGTGGTAAGGATTACAGCACCAGAAAAATAATTTTATAACTATATTTAAAATATGTCAAAGATACAAACTGAAATTCGAAAGTGTAGTCTTGATAATTATACGTAATTATACATAATTGCAAATGAAGTATCGAGCATATTTCTGTGATTTACATTATATATGTTTATAGGATGTGTGTGTGTGTGTGTGTGTGTGTGTGTGTTCTATTTTTTAATTATTATAAATATTATACTGAGGAGGGAGCCGCTTTCCAACAAAGATACCAGGCTCTATCTTTGAGTTGTAGTTAACAAATTCACATTTGGAACTTGAGAAAAGTCTTGCATATTTTTACTGTTTCACTCATAGATTGCAATTTCAGACATGTTAAGTAATATTGTGGAGAAAATTATGGTAAAATAATGTTTTTTGACATAATCCTCCGCCGAAAATAGTACGAATACTCGTACAGATTTTAAAATGTGAAGACTTTCTCTAAAGTTATCATCCTGCTAGAAATAGCAGCAGCCAAATCTCTTTCAAAGTGGCCAAATTCACCATGATGAAAATAAGATCGTGTTTAAGAAGATTGCTTCTTGAAAAGTCATGTAAATAAATACAAATATTGTTCAATATATGTACTGAGATACCGAATTTGAAATTAATATTTCTAAAATACTTTTTGGTCAAAAAATATTAAAAGATAATTTTAATGAGTCGTTCATTTAAAAACGGCCCAATGTAACATTTACTTAAAAAAAGAACTGAAAATGGTGGCAGACATAATAACCTTCCAATTCTTTCAAAGACTATTTGTATTTGAACTGAATATAATTTGTATTGTATTAACCGTTGCATTTCAGATAGAGAGACATTTTAAATTTACAATTTCACCATTCTGTTGTCATCAACGCGCTGGGTATTCAAGTGGTTGTAGCAAACAAGATCAAAAATTTTTAAAAAAAGGAAAAGAAAAGGTAATGATTAGCATCGAAAATATTTTGTTCGATAAAATGAACCCAAGTTACGCCTTGTCACATGAATAATTCTCGCAAGCCATGATGCTTCGTCGGACGCCGAAATAAGATATATGTTATGCAAAACAATACATAAATTCAGTAAAACTAAAAGAAAGAAGCGGAAGCGCAAAAAGACTCCGATTCCCAGCTGGGGTCGAAACATTTATTGCCATTTCAAGTTCATATTATAGTTGATTAATCTCTTATTGTTTTTGTATGCTAATTATTTTAAAAACAAAAATCATTTCAACTATTGTCAAAACCCAAGAGATACATCTTGTAGTCCATTTTATGCATAAATTTATATTGGATTTACTTGAACAAGATCGGTTTCTTAGAAACTAAAGATATAAGAGCAACATTTAAACGTAAGTTACTAAGTACTACCGCACTCTCTGTTATAAGCAACTGTGTATGCTGAGATATATCGTTACACGTTTAAGTGTTGCGGTTTGACCAACAGTTCTTTTCTCAGCATCTTGGATTGAGGAACGAAACGACGAGCTTCGCTGTTTATACATATATCTATATTCACTTATTTCTTCTTCCCGATCTGTTGAAGGAGTCTAGAGTTATTTTTGAAAATACTAACATGACCGAACCAATCGTAACTCGTTTACATAAAGGTGCGAGGTTAACGGCTGGAAGTTATTTATCTTTCCTCACTTTGGGTTCCTCAACTCTTATCGGAGTCTAGAGGTGCCTTCCGTATATCTGGAAGGTCTTGGAATTTAAAATCTACCGCAGTCTAGTCTTTTCTAAGTTTCACCATGTCAAATTCTCCTAGATATAAAGATCGTAAGACAGGATGAAAGAAAAAGAAATCGATCCAAGCACTAGACTAATAATCTAATTATCGATCCAGATAGAATGAAGGGTGAAGATGATCTCAATGGGATTTGAACTCAGAGCACAGACGACCGGACTAAATGCTGCTTGACATTCTATCTCACGTTCTAAAAATATGATTAATTTTCTGCCTATTCGACATTATTTCTTAAGTATCGGCACGTTATGAGCTGTTATTATATTCATATACATTATTATAATATACATTTTTTTATCATACCATTGAGTCATATACAGACTATTCAATAAAGCAATGAATTTAAGACGGCGAGCTGGCAGAACCGTTTTCTCGTCGGGTGAAATGCTTAGAGGTCTTTCTTTACGTTCATCATTTCGGGGTCGATAGATTAAGTACCAGTTGTATACTGGTTTCGATCTAATCGACTGCCCCTTCCCCCGCCACGCCCCAAAAGTTTCAGGCCTTGTGCCAAGAGTAGAAAAGAATAAAGCAGCGAATTTAGGTCTCGTTGTTAGACCCCTTTCAGATCACACTGATCGAATTCTGTATATATGTGTGTGTGTATGTGTGCGAGTGTGTGTGTGCGAGTGTGTGCCTGTTTGCGTGTGTGTAAATGCTACATTGGTTTTGTTATGTAAAAGCTAGTTTTAGAATGAAAATTTCAAATGCTTAAGAATTATTTTCTGCCTACAAACTCAATTATAGTAGATTGCATTTGGCTATGTGTCCTTTACTCAGAAGACAAACCTGGAAAATTTTTCCAGTGTTACTCCGAGCTACAATTTGACATTGAAAGACACTGCTTACAAACCATTATCACATGCATACACGCACATATATAGGAGCAGATGTGGATGTGTGGTAAGAGTGGATTTGGTAGAAGATAACTGAGAGAATCCCGTCGTATGTGTGTGTGTGTGTGTGTATGTGTTTGTGCTTGTGATTGTCTCCCATCAACACTTGACGACCGGTGTCGGTGTGTTTATGTCACCGTAACTTACCGATCCGGCAAAATGCCGGATAGAATAAATACCGGGCTTTACTAAATAAGTAGCGCGGTCGATTCTTTCGACTAAAAATACTTCAAGGCGATGCCCCAGCATGGCCGCAATCGAAACACGAAGGCGAGCAACTTGAAACTTCGAAGTCACTGTCAACTTTCCCTGTTAAAATTTGTTTGTGTGTGGATGAGCGCGCACCTGTGTGAGTGTGTATGTATGTATGCATGCATGCATGCATGTATGTATGTGTGTGTTTATGTATGTATGTGCCTATGTGTGCTTGCATGCATGTATGTATGCATACATGAATGTATGTATATATATATGATATTTTCAATATCTATACATGTAGAATATGTTTCTTGTAACATTCGATTTTTAACTGTACACAATCTAAACTAAAAACACTCCCCCCTGAATACCGATATATATATATATATATATACAATGTAACCTCGTGGGCATCGGTGCCGATTTTTTTTTTCTTCCTCCGTTTTTCCATTCTTTGAACCTTCCTTGTTTCCGACGAAGGGCTCCGCCCGAAACGTCATACTCTCTCTCTCTTTCCTTTCCCGAGCGTCTAATAACACTATCCGTATCACGTCCTCACGTTGTTGTTTTTTGTTATTGTTTTTTGTCTTTTTTTGAACTTATATATAAATAATTCCAACGAATGCAATATCAATATGTGGCTATAACATCAACACCAGCAACATCGATGTTATCAACCGACAAAGCAGCAGTAACAACCAGGATCAGAAAATGAGGCCGACACAGTCTAAAAACAAAGAAGATGGATTTATGAAGGTCATAGTTCAAACAATCTGTAAGAAATTCATTCAAAAATATGAAATGAAATACCCAGAATAAAATGTGAAACCAAAACAGTTATGTTTCAGTATATGTTTCAAAGAAGGTTTGTTCACCTAAATATAGATACCATGGATTTCTATGCCAGGTCAATGAACCAGGTTAGCGATAAGACGCCGGTTAGAATGCCTTGCGGTAATCGTTTTGGCTCTTCGCCTTCCGAGTTCAAACATCGCCGAGGTAAATTTTGCCATTCATCCTTTTGGAGGCAATGAACAAATTACCAGTCCTTTAGTGAGAATAGTTCTTCTTTCCTCTCTTTCTGCCTGTATTTCTTTTTCAGTAACAAAATTTGCTGTAGTTAGACTTAGAGCTTGGTGAGTGATAGATTCCGCCAGATCTCAAAATGCCCGAAATACGCCGTATATCTCACTGCTACTCCTATGTTTCGTTCACATTTGAATGACCAAAACAAGAGTGCTCAGCTCAGTGTTTGTGTACGTGGAATATTTTGCCCATGATTCGAACACTTTTTTCCCCTTCATATTACATGTCACACCACACGTAATAATATTATCAATCTTTATTTTATACTTTCTTCAAAGTTCTTCACCAACTCTACTCTCGTTAAGATAAAGAAAATTTTGGTATTAGGCTTAGCTTAGACTTGGCAGGAGGTATCTGATAACGACAACTACAAGATGATAAACCGTAGCCAATCATGTACACGTAATACATACATATGTATATATATATAATGTGTGTGTGCGTGTGTATATATCAACGTGGCTTTATCAGAAAGCTCTTCGTATTTTCGTTACGCTGAGAAAATCTCCACTCAAGCTGCCTCGTAACGAGATAATAGCCTTGAATTTATTTCGCAATGAATCACCTTCTGCTTAAATTATAACTATATCTGGTCTGTGACATGTTGAAGGTTGTTCTATCGTAATAGCTGATAAACAGAACATTTGTATGTACAGGTAAATGCACACACGCACGCAAAAACAAACAATACACACGCACACAGAAGCAAACAGCGCACGCACACATACACACACACACACGTGTATGTTTGCGTGAATGTGTGACTAAATGGAGTGTGCATGTCATGTAACTGATCACATGTAGACATAAGTGTACTAAAGTGGATGTGTATAAATATATATATTATATATACTATATATATATATATACACGTATATAGATATATGCATAATATAAATATATAAATTCTATTCACCGATGCGGTGTTCTATTCACCAATGCTTTCGACATTTACGTATTTCGACATTTACGCATATATATATATGCATGAAAGTATGTGTGTATATACAACTGCCCGTTCCACCAAACACACACCACACACACATGCATATGTTCATATGTGTATGCGTGTGTTTGTGTGTGTGTGGGTGGGTGTATTTGTGTGTGTTTGGACATAGCAAGCGAAAGAAGGGACTTATGACTTGTGAGACAATAGAATTCGAAATCTGAAAACTGTCTCCGTCTTCAGAAGAATTCATTTGAGTTCAATAACAGCGTGGTTTGAATAATCAAACGCTTAGGGCCTTCGTCTGAAATTGAAGCACAAAAAAAAAAGAAAGAATTGCTGAGTCTTCGACTGCGGGCAGCTTTCAACGGATTGCTGCTTTTTGTCCATTCAGTAATGTCACTAATCATTGAACTATCAGCCCCTGATGGAGTCGAGAAGGCACTGTGCCTCTTTGCACGAAAGTATTTATTCTACTTTGTAATCTACGATTTGTAAATTCTCAACGTTTTTCTCAGATTCTACTGTTTCATTGTAATATTCAATAGATTCCTGCTGAAGTTTTCCGACACCTAAGTATAGAATTCTCCTGTCATACGCTTAATATTGTGGGTCTTGTTCTTACTGTTTGACCCAATATCAGCTTCGACGAGTGTTCTACTGCGAAAGGCGTTCCAGCTATGATTGTCTCATATTTTTACGAGTAGGTGCTGAAAATTTCCTGGCTTCACCTTTCCGATTTCTTTCAGTGGGCTTAGAAAAACTGAAGGACCGCTGCAATAAGTGTGTGGCTGTGTGGTAAGTCGGAGTGGCTGTGTGGTAAGTAGCTTGCCTACCAACTACATGGTTCCGGGTTCAGTCCCACTGCGTGGCACCTTGAGCAAGTGTCTTCTACTATAGCCTCAGACCGACCAAAGCCTTGTGTGTGAATTTGTTAGACGGAAACTGAAAGAAGCCCGTCGTATATATATATATATATATATATATATATATATATGTGTGTATGTATGTATGTGTGTTTGTCCTCCCACCATCGCTTGAGAACCGATGCTCGTGTGTTTACGTCCCCGTAACTTAGCGGTTCGGCAAAAAGAGGCCGATAGAATAAGTATTCGGCTTACAAAGAATAAGTCGTGGGGTCAATTTGCTCGACTAAAGGCGGTGCTCCAGCATGGCCACAGTCAAATGATTGAAACAAGTAAAAGAGAAAATCTGAGAAGCGAATATGTTGAATAAAATCATAATTGACTGATATTCCTGTATTTTGTTTTAGCCGAAGCCAGGAAGTTCTCAGCACTCCCTCGTATTTATGAGTGATTCTAATATCCAATATTCTCTGTTTTAAGAGGCAATATGAATTCAGGATACTTAGCTGCCAGTTCTGGCTAATCAAGCGATCTTTATTAGTTTTACTAACCCTATGCAATAAGCGTCTTTATGCAGAATGCGTTCGTTTGTGAACTGTTCCTAGCTCAATTCTTGTCTGTAGCAAACTAATTATCTGTAGCGATCTAATTATCATATTTCTGTTGAAATATGCTTTTATTAATTTAAAGTAGTTTCACTTGCATACCCCAGTATATATATATATATATATATATATATATATATATATATATATATATATATATATATGCGTGTGTGTATGTGTGTTTGTGGGTGTGTAAGAAAAGACAGACCGACAACAGCGCAAAGAATGTATGCATTTTTATGGAAAGTTGCGTATACAGTTACATGGTATAATCAAATCTTATCTTTACTGCTGTTTCAGATAAATGATGACTAATGCTACAAACATGCATATTATCCAATGAAGTTCAAATTCTATGAGTGTTTATGCTCCTACAATATTGCTGGACTTCATAACGTAATATGAATGGCTATAGCACACATCACCAATTATCCGAAACGGGTATAAATATGACTTGATTACATGATGTAATTGTGCACACAACTTTAAATACATTTCTTACGTTGCAATTTCTTGTCTGTCTTTCCAGCTTCCATGCCCGCTCGACAAAAGGCTTTCTACATCCATACTACCTAGCTCTGATGAAGAATTTGGAATTTAGTCTTTGGATTTCTCTTAATACTACCAGGTCACTATCTTTACCACAATTTAGCATTTTATAACGCATTGTATATATATTGATATAGACAGCTGTGTGCAATGTTTTACTAAAAAGGAAAATTATAACTGTCACTGAATAAAACTAGGTTGTTAGAAAACCGATATTGACTACAGCATTAGAGCTTTTCAGCTCTTATTTCTAGCAAAGCACATTATTGTATACATATGACAGGGACCGTAATCGCCCGAAAATATGTACGTATGTATGCGCGTGCTCGTGTGTTAGCTTTTGTTACGTCAGATACTGAAATGGGCTAATAAATAAATAAAAAACTTTCTTCATATTCATCCTTTAAACGTTATAAGGTTAAAAAGGAAATGAACCATTGAATAGTGTATACGTATTTATTATTATTTATTATGCGCCCTTTTAAAGCCTATCCAGGCTCATGGGCCCAGTTTTCCGGTTTCTATGGCGTACGCGTTCCCCCCAGCTGGACGGGACGCCAGTCTATCGCAGCGTTACTCAAGAAACAGGAAGAAAGAGTGAGAGAATGTTGGAGCAAAAGAGTACAACAGGGGTCACCACCACCTCCTGCCGGAGCCACGTAGAGCTTTTAGGTGTTTTCGCTCAATAAACACACACAACGCCCGGCCTGGGAATCGAAACCGCGATCCTCCGACCACGATTCCGCTGCCCTAACCACTGGGTCATTGTGCCTCCACAATGTAGATTTAGGTACAGTATATTTGAAAAAGAATGGGATAGTCGTGGCTGAAATACCTTTGACCGGCGGCTAAGCAATCATTAGGAAATTACCAATAAAATTCTGATAAATTATGAGATTCTATTTGTCGCATATAAACAAATATTTCTCTCTCTCTGTTTTCTGTCTCTCTCTTTCCCTCTCTTTCTCTTTCTTTTTTCTCATCCCCATATACATTTAGATTATTAATAAATATAATAGAGAAGTTTATCACATCCATTCTCTGTTTCATATTTTGAAACTCAGCATGACTTGATAAACTCATTATTAATTGTATTCTGTAGGTCAATGAAGCGTAGGATAAGCACATTTCGTTTTACCTAAATTCAAAATCCGTAACGAAAGCAACAACTAGAAAGGCGGAATCATTAGGCGCTCTCTTGATTTTTGCTAGAAATAACAGTCAAATCTCATTCAAATTTCATTCAAATCTTACAACAGTCATCACCTCATTTCAAATGACAGAGAAGGACACATGAGATGATGTAGTGCTAGATGTATCTGCAATGATATGGAGCACAGGGCTATTGGATCAATAATTACCAAGAGCTATGTAACCACCACAACAGCAACAACTAGAGGGGAGGAATAGAATTATGAATTACGGTAAAATTTGCAACAGGAATATAGTTTGGTGATTTTACTGAACCAAGATCGAATTTTCTGATAGAAGACTATATTTCTATATTTCTTCCTACTCTGCGGTCTGCACTCAAATTATTCCGAGATAAACTTAGCTGTTCATTCGTTAGAAATCGATAAGCAAAGCACCAATCTTGGGTGGTGGATTGGCAAAAATGCAGAATACATTGCAATATTTGTTCCAACTTTGCTTTCCAAGTTCAAATCCTGCAGTGGCCTGCTTCAGAGATAGATTCAATCGTTTCCAATTTAATAATAGCACACTGAACTGCACTAAAAGCATTGAATGAAGTCCATTCTATTGCAAGCATTCAGGACAGGCTTCCAGTTTTAGAAAACCTTCCTCGTTTTTCCCCCACCAATCTCCGAGGTTTTGTTATAGACACCGCCTTCTTTCCTGGCTAAAAGATTAAAAATCAAAGTAAAAGAAAGTGATTAAACCGTCAAACGTATACGGACTTTGAGCAACAAATAATACTTCACCGTTAGACACACATTTGCTATGAAGCTATAATTGTCATCTGTCAAACGTGATGTTCCTCATATTTTCTTCAGTATACCACTTTCTCGAGACATATATAGATACAACCATACACTAATATATTATCAATTCTATTTTGGTCAACTCGGCATCGTCTCATTCAGTTAAAATGTATAACTGTTAATCTGACTAAAATAGTTTTCACTCTGATTTATATAATCATGCTTCATAGAACTTCTGTTCCATTTTGATAAAATCTGTCTATTAACTAATTGCTTCTAACATGTTTTGACAACCGCTTTCTGTATTTTTCTTGTATATATCACGTTTCATCAATACCCTGATGACGTAATTTGAACGCTGCCTCTTCTTCTGTATTTAATCTATAGTTCATAGCTTACAAATTATGCACTGTGCCCACACAGTTAGCACACATACGTATGCGTGCATACGTATGTGTGTATGTGTGTTATAAATGCAATATATATATGTATATATATATATACACACACATATACATATATATATATATATACACACACATACATATATATATATATATATATATATATATATAAATTATTTATATAGATAGGGTGATAAATTGCGAAGTTTTTCTGGAGAACATTATTTTTCTTTGGTTGGGTCGTTGATGACCTCTTTCTAGCATATTGGATGTCCACCTAGTGGTCATCCCTTATACACGTATTATATATATATATATATATATATATATATATATATATATATATATACATATATATATATATGTGTATATGTGTGTGTGTGAGAGAGAGAGAGAGGGAGCTTAATTTACGGGGTTCCTGCCTGTTCTTCAAACAAGAAACGAAACTAGACAAAGTGACAGGCAACACTGATGCGAAAGATACCAGCTCAGAGACGCATATTACTATCCAAGGCAACTGAAGGACCATATTCAGTACAATGGTAGTAGCATTACCCGCTGGACCTTTTTAGCACAGTGTGAACAGATTGTAAGAGCAGACGGCATTAAAAAAGTATATGTGGTCGAAAGAGTTTCGTATAAACTTGAAAATCTTAATTCTCCTCCGAATCACAAGGTCATTCTGAAGTTGTGCCCCTTCGTTGGTGCAAACCCAAAAGCAATGAGATCACAGTGAGGTTCAGGACAGAAACCTCAGCTGTTACACTCATAAATTGGGGTCACTTAATATCTTTCTTTCCTCAAGAACTAGAGAAGAACAGGCAGTCGCAGTAGCAGAGATATAAACAGCAAAAGCGGTCCCGCCGGTTAATGTTCCAACAGCTCAGTCAACCGAATTGGCCAATGCAGAAAATGTTTCAGTAACTCTAGATTAATTCTCTAGTTTTTACGTTTCTCTAATTTAATATGCTCGGTTTTAGTTAATTTGAATATTCTTATAGCAATGTTGGTACACTTATCTACTCTTTCAATCATTCTTATCTTGACTGAGATTATGAACTATTTTATTTCCCGTTGTATATTATGCCTAGTCCTCCATCTCGATGGTTAATAGTTTGTCTGTAACATCTATAACCTTTGGTGGTTTCGTTCAAAATATTTTTAATGTAGTCAGAACTAAGCAAAAGAATACGAAAGTTCTGTGTTTCGCTGGAAGATGCTGCTTCTTATAGGAAAAGGGCTGATTTTGATTACCTTTTCTTTCTCTAATAAAATCTAAGCCTCAAAGGCATGGTATCTTAAATTGAGGCTAGCAGACCAGTACATTATGTCAATTGTTCTCTATGGAGCAGAATCTTTAACAATGCACACAGCTATGTTGAAAAAGATAGAAGCCTTAGGAATGTAGATCTTTTGCAGATTTGGCAGGATAAGCTGGAAACACAGGGTAATAAATGATGCAGTTCAAGAAAATCTGAAAGTCAAATGTCGCCTATTTTCGAGAGTCAAATCCACAAAGCTTTCCTATTTTGGACCTGCAATGCACATGTCACTACCCGAGACCATACTGATAGGAAGTGTCGAAGGGAAGAGAGCCATGGGTCATCAAAGACGTCTGTGGAGTGACGACATCAAAGAATGGATGGGAAACAAATGTTTGGACGATTGCATGCATGCAGCACAACACAGAGGTAACTGGAGAATCTTGACAAGAGAGACCTGGACAAAGGGAGATTCTTGGCCAGAGAGATTTGGACCTGGCTGACGATTGATGATGACCTTATAGCGGTATTGCTGTTTTACACTTTGACATACTCTGCTTTATGTATTCTGTTAACATTAAGGCTGCTTTATTTATGTTGTGTGTCTCCGGAATACATACGTATGGACTATTATAAAATATTTTACATTCATCATTCTTTAGGTCCTTTCATTTTGCTGTTTCCTACTATAACTCCGACAACCACTAGCTACTCATTACAGCCGTAAATCCGTTTCATGTAGGCCTCTTTCTCTTCCAGTAATATACCATTGGTCTCTAAAGCTGAAAGCGTTTTATATATTGTTAGCAATCAAGTTATAGCGCTATAGTTTTAGGGTTCCCTGGTATTTTTGTTTTAAGGAGTTAATGTTGCCCATCTTTGTTTGAGTAAATTAATATTGTTTTTCCCCTGTGGCAGCCAATCAGATGTTGATTCTGGTCTGATTACTAGAGCATTGTATGCCGCCATCATATAGCCTTGGGAACTGTTCAGATGGCGATAATAATAAAGAGGAGGAGGAGAAGGTTGTGGAGGAGCAGGACGAGGAAGAGGAGGCGGAGGAGCCGCAGGAGGGTAGTGGTAGTGACGATGATGATGATGATGATGATGAGCTTTGTGGCTGTTTTTGTTTCTGCTGTTTACTGTTGACACACGCATTTACAGAGCTCCGTTGAAAACAGAATTTCTCAGTCCCATATCACTACACACACACACACACACACACACACACACACACACACACACACACACACACACCTTTACTACTTCGTGTTTCCTCCCTTCTCCCCCGCCATATTGAATTGCGATCCAATAATTTTTTCATAATTATTCTTTCACAGTGGTAATTATTGAAACAATTTATGAAATTGATTTTTTCATATTAATTGCAATCAAATGAAAAAAAGAAGTCCTTATTTCAATTGATCGTAAAATTTCCATATGATTTAATGTTCAAATATGTTGTTATGAAAGCCAAAAGCGCTTTATTGAATATCATCAAAAGCAACAGACAGCAATAATGAAATCCTCATAACGCGAAACTTCCATCTGATTTAATACCCACTTGAGACTACAAGCAGAGATACTAAACTACAAAACCGAATGACAACATCGAACTTATTCATGCTCGAAGGTCACGACCCCCGCAAATGTCGAGACGCCCTTGATTTTATGGCGGAAGACACATTCATCAAAATATGTTGTTGAAGGGAGCCAAAATCACTTACTGAATGACATGTGCAATAATTTCGTTATATTTGACAACGTGTTTGGGATCCACCCACATATGAAATCTTTTGAAGTCTCGAACGGTTTCGTGCTATCATGACTGTCTTTATTTTGCCTTATTTTGTTTGATCGTTAATTTGACCAGCTTCCATTTTAACCAGACAGCTAATATTTTTGCAGTTAAACAGAAATGGCTGAACAATTGAAGAAAGGCAATTTATCTGTTAAAGGTCCATGAATTTGTCGCTCATGTCATCATGAATATTAGAGAAATGTTCTGATATAATTTGTATCATCATATTTACTAAAATGTGTGAAACAAAAGAGAGGTTGTTTCTGAAAACATGAACTTTCTAAATAACCAGTCTGCTTTGAATGCAACCATTTTAGTTTTGCAGACGCCAAACTTTTTCTGGTCGACTTGAAGTTATTTAATGCATTTATTTATGAAAATCTTCAGCGAGATATGAAGTCAAAGTCCTGTCGTTGAATCATGTGAACTGAGATCTCATTGATCTTTACCAAAGAACACTAGAACATCACATTGAGCAATAAACCTTTCAAACAGTTTCCTTTCGATAGCCATCATACAATGATACGGAGAAACAATCTCACGTTATTCATTCATATTCTTACAGAACTATTCGTAAGACGTTACTGCGTACGGATAGGTTTTTATCAGATTTATCATTTTTATTACCTTTTTCATCAATTTCTCTAACCTAGAACTTACGCTAGTAACTGCCAGACTCTCTCTCTCTCTCTCTCTCTCTCTCTCTCTCTCTCTCTCTCTCTCTCTCTCTCTCTCTCTTTGTGTGCGTATGAGCGCGCGTATGCGGTTGAATGTAATACTGTGAGCGGTGATTTTATCAGGAGTATCGTCTTTCAGAAGTTCCAGTTCTCACTTGCGTCGTACCGTTATTGCTGGTGCGCGATCTGCTGCAGTGAGTATAATGTTACATTTCGGAATGCAGTTAGCTGCCAAATACAGTGTTTCAGCTGATGACGAAAGTCCATTAAACCGAAGGTCACGCAGGGAAACCTTTTTTTTTTTTTATGACTTTTTAATGAGAAAAGGAAAAGAGAGATTTAATTCTGCCATTTCTACTAAGTTCCCAACGCTTGGATGATTAAATAGTATTATCAAAAAGTAAAAGTGTTTTTACGTTATTAGAAATCTTCGCAACGTCTGTTTGGAAGTCATTCACATCAAAGAATAAATGTTTTAAGAAATAGAAAAATATCTGAGGTAAACCACGGGTTTTTAAACTTTTGTATATGACGGATCCCTGATTCATAACATTTAATGTTTGTGGGCATTTTTTTATTTCCGTTCAATATTTGGCTTCATACGATGCAAGCCATCCATTACCATTTTACCTTTGACTCACTATGTACAAAGGCACCTTAAATTCGGTGCCGTATATGTTTCTTTTCCTTCCACTTCTCTTAATCCTTTTCCTTCTTTTCGGTAAAGGTTATCACTCGAAACGATATTCATTTCTGCTGTTTTCTCTGGAATAGTTAGCATCATTGTACACTTCTTTGACTGTTCACTTTTCCTCTTTATATTTCTACGCCTTTTCAGTCATATATATTCAAACGTCTGACTCCATGTATCACTTGTTTTTCTCCGTTTTGTCTTATAATGTATTCGCGTTGCTTGTGCGATTTTTATCCATCAGTAAATGCTTCAAATTTAATTTGCGACCAAGAGTGTTATTCTCATGATTGTAGAAGAGTGCATTTTACGGAACAGTTCGGAAGAACAAGCCAGTTTTGTTGGCATCGTAAATCTGTGACAAAATAAAGCCACCAGATCTAATAGATGCAGTTAGTTATAAATGGTCTTAATACTTAATCTGTGACAGTTTATTACTTAAAAATTCACTATAGATTTCTATTTGTTCACATTAAGTCTCATGCTTTTTTGTTTTGTCTTTGTCAAATGCAGTACACGCAGAATTCAGCTTGAGACTTCACACATTAACACCACAAAATCTCTATTTATATATATATAGTAAATAAAAACAAACAAACACAATAATAAAAAACAATAACGTGAGGCCGAGGTACATGCAAAGTATTAGCAGACGCTCAAGGAAGGAAAGAAAGGTAGTTTTACGTTTCGAGCATTGACTGACTGTTACTTCAAAGTTTCGCCTATCATTGGTTCTTCGACGAGGAAAGAATAAGAGATGGTAGTTTTATATGTTAAGAAATAGAAGCGTTATAAAGAAAATGGATTTCTAAAAGGAAGAGGGTTTAAAAAGTAAAACCTGAACATTTAGGAATTTGATCTTGAGCTGTTATGTCAGCGACGAAATAATATTTTTTAGAGTAAGGAATTTTTCAGTAAACATACTTGAATTATGAGCCATTGCTTGTAGCATTATATTCACTATTACAGAAAAATTGTTATGAATTATATAGATCTTTAGATAAAAAAAAATAATAGATACGACAAAAAGTTATGGAGGAAAAAGAAGTGTCTAATTAAATTATAGCATTATCAGTTTTGTTGTAAACTCCAATATCTACAAAGATATAAAAATAAAATTGTACATTAATAAAATGTGTTAAAATTACACACTGGAAATAAACTTCAAATTTAGTATTTCACCTAAAATAATAGGAGAGCGTGAAAAAAATAGAGTTATAGAACTATTAAATACAAAACATATACAAATCGATGGCAATTAGCTTATTGAAGGTGTTACTTAACGGGGGGTATTACTTAATGGGAGGTAATAAATTTGTCAAGAGTATATGTGCAAAGAAAATAAACAAGATACTATTGCAAGAAACCTTTTGTTGGTATATAGTGAATATATGAAAATATAGAGGTATGAAAAAGCGCGCTTAAAGGAACTAATTTGACTGACGGAATGAAAGGTGAGGAACTGAGTTTAAATTGATATATGCAGTAATACAGAGACATAACAATTCTAAAATGTAGATACAGAAGGTAATAAAAATTTATAGGCATACAAACATTTAGACAAATGCACTCACACACAGATATATTCGCATATACACATATGTATACGTTACATATATGTACACATTTATACGTTACACATGTACATATATATATATATATATATATATATATATATATATATATATATACACACATGTAAACACATAAAACTGCTTGCATGAAATGGTACAAAAGGGAACAAAAAATGTTCAGACATATATATATATATATATATATATATATATATATATATATATATTTCATACACACAAGCATAAACATATTTTTATACATGTTTGTGTATGTGTGCATGCATGCATGTAGGGGTATATGTATGAATATATATAAATATACGTATGTGTATGTATATATACATATATATATATATATACGTATATATATGTGTGTATACATATATACGCATATATATGTAAATGTATATATAAACAGAAAGAAAGAACTATAAACATACGAAAATAAACATAGGTGAATATATGCACACACGTCTCGCACAACCACAAAATTACTTAGTAAGATAAGCGTAAATGCGCATGCGCGTTTTTATCGTTATGTAATCGGATATGTGCGTACTACACATGTGTATGTGTACGCATCCACACACACACACATATATATATATATATATACGCATGCATATACACATACAGGTATAAAAGCATTTTTAAATAAGAAAAAATAAATACACAGTCAATATGAGTTAAAAATGAAAGGACATTACAATAATGATAATAAACCGGTCTACCTGTGTAAAGTCAAATTATTATTTATAATAATAAATAAGAGCCACATTTTTACATGGAAAGGTACAGTTAGAAATCAATGAAATATAAGTATTATAAAAATGAATTCGTATATAGTGTCTTTGTGTGCGTGTGTATGTGTATATAAATATATATATATATATATATATGTGTATATAAATATGTGTGTGTGTGTGTGTGTGTGTGTGTGTGTGTGTGTGTGTGTGTGTGTGTGTGTGTGTGTGTGTGTGTGTGTGTGTACTAGATTTAAATAAAGCAAACTTTAACTTTTATTGGCGAAGCCTGGTTTAGTCGTTAAAAAGCTCGCTTCGCTAGCTACCAGGTGAGTTCGGATTCAGTTGACTATGGCCCCGCGCCATCCATTGCCTTATGAATGAATTTGGTAGACGGAAAATGAAAGGAAGCCCATCGTGTATGTGTCCTAAGTATGTGCCTTTTATATTTTTGTTTAGTTTATGATTGTTCACCACCCTCACCGCTTAACAATCAGTGTTGGTTTATTTATATTCCCGTAACTTGGCTGTTCGGCCAAAGAAACCAATAAAATAAGTATCAGATTTGCAGGAAGTACTACAGTCGATTTGTTCGACCAAAGCCTTGAAAGAGTTGTCTAATCATGGCTGCAGTCCAATGACTGAAACAAGTACAAGATAAAAAAAAAAGATATTTAAAAAAATGTTTTAAATGAAGTCAAATGTATTGCAATAAATTTATAAGCGGTCAATTAATAGAGTCGTTAGAGCGTCCAACTGAATGTCCGGCGGTATCTTCCCGACTGTCTCCACTTTGTGTTCGAATTTCGCCAAGGTCAACTTTGCCTTTCATTGTTTCAAGACTGATGAAAACTAACAAGAACGACCATCCCAAGACGTATTAAAAACGGTGCTGTAAGAACACCAGACCGGATTGCCTTACTGTCATTTTTCCAGCTCTTCGTATTCTGATTTCTAAATCCTGCTATGGTTTACATGAGTGGAAGATACTCATACATACCTTAGGTACCAGCTGTAGTTGGAGATGATTTCACACTACCAACTGCCGCCTTAGGTATCTTTACCGCATCTTAGCTTTCTCTAGCGTACAGGGGTCCACTAAGATTTCTTTAGGTCACAGGAGACCACTGTTGCAAGGATTTTGGTTTGACCGCTGATTTGAGAATACCATTTTCCCTCCTTTCTACATGTCCCAGAAGCCCTGTGTCACGTATAAGGTTAGCAAAAGATTATAGTTATGCTAAGAAAATTATGGTGCATTAGCAATGGTGACTTATTGATTTGAAAGGTGATTAGATGAAAGAAATCAATACCAAAACAATATTCTTTAGTGCCTTTCGATAGCAACGAGAACGATTATAAACTACTGTATTCAGTGAATGGTAATTAAATATACACGAGACAAAGAGCATAGAAGTTATGAGGTAGGCGGTGACAGATCAGTCCTTTGATTGGTGGAATTAATAATTTGTAAACAAAGTACATTTTATCTTGCGCTAACGAATCTAATTTGTTCCAGAATCTTTATTTCTTACCATAAAAATTCGTTCCCACATTAATTATGATATATATATATATATATATATATATATATATATATATATATATATATATATATATATATATAAGAACAATGCTTACAATTCGTTCTAAAATGGGTTCCTAGACTGAAAGTCTACACCCGAAAAATTATATTTATTTATTAATAGAAGACAAACCAATAATATAGTCGTTTCTGACACAGATGCGTGTCTACAAATTGAAGAATTATGTTAATCGGTTTAAATCACTCCTTCCTCTCCAGACTACTTAACCGGTACTTTGTATTATCAAAACTTGACTCTGAACCAAAATATCTGCTTCAAAGCATATTGGTGGACATCCTAACGATTTTGCAAATCTGCGCCCTTTAAAGTACATAAAATTGTTTCTAATTTAAACACAAGAATATCTTTGGGAAATGAGGGTTAGTCGATACTATCGATCCAGTACTTATTGGTACTTTGTTAACAACCTCGTAAGGATAAAACGTGAACATAATCTCGGTGGAATTTGAACGCAGAACATACAGAACCGGAAGAAATACTTCATAGCGTTTTCTAACGTTCAAATGAACTTACCAATCCGTTGCTTTATAAACACATACAAGTGTTTCTAGAAGGCAGCGAGCTGGCAGAAATCTTTAGCACGCCGGACGAAATACTTAGTAATATTTCGTCTGCCGTTACCTTCTGAGTTCACATTCCGCCGAGGTCGACTTTGCCTTTCATCCTTTCGGAGTCGATCAAATAAGTACCAGTTACGCACTGGTGTCGATATAATCGACTTAATCCGTTTGTCTGTCCTTGTTTGTCCCCTCTGTGTGTAACCCCTCTTAAATATAGAACAATATTAGTTTATCCTTAGACAGCGAGTTGTCAGAAACGTTAGCACGCCGGGTGAAATGCTTCGCGGTATTTCGTCTGCCGCTACGTTCTGAATTCAAATTCCTCCGAGGTCGACTTTGCCTTTTGAGGGTCGATTAAATAAGCACCAGTCTGGGGTCGATGTAATCGACTTAATCCCTTTGTTTTTCCTTGTTTGTCCCCTCTATGTTTAGCCCCTTGTGGGCAATAAATAAATAAATATTAGTTTATCCTTCATTGACAATGTATAACTGGTTTAGTCTCCTCCTATATTAAATGTTTTACTCCCAAAAGTAAACTGTTCTATTGCACTTTAAAATCTGCTTTACAAGCTCATAAAATCTGTATTTTACTGCAGCGATTGTTCCAGAGCTGGCAACTTCGCAAGGCATCACAAAACCGAAAGTAGCCTAACGATTTTTTCTTTCTTCCTTTCTTTCTATTTTTTTTTTCTATATTCTAACACTCGAACGAATTCTTGACAGCTTTAAAATTCTCCTGGTGTTGCATCATCGTCAGTACTGGTAATAAGTTTCCCTTTCAAGTTGCTCATAAAACCATTCATAAATAAAGCTTTACTCACACAATCAATAAAAAATTGTATATATATGATTTACTTGACAATGAGATTTTCCATCTCATTGATGAACGGGGAATTATTATTATTATTATTGAACCGACATATACCTTTAAGTACTGATGCACTTTTGAGCTTATTTTTCGTTTCTACTTCAATATGATAATAATAATGAGGATAATGTTAGTGATAATCATAATAATAATCCTTTCTACAAAAGGCACAAGGCCAGTAAGTTCGAAGGGAAGGGATAAATCGATTACATCGATCCAGTATTCAACTGGTATCTATTTTATCGATTCTGAGAGGATAAAAAGCAAAGTCGACCCCGGCAGAATTTGAACTCAGAACATCGTGACAGGCGAAATATCACTAAGTATTTCGTCCAGCGTGCTAATGACTCTGCCAGCTCACCACCTTACCAATAATAATAATTATTATTTCAAATTTTTGCCACAGGACAGCTTGGGGGATGTGGGGATGAGTCGATTACATCGACCCCAGTGTCCAACTGGTACTTACCTTATCCACTCCGAAAGGATGAAAGGTAAAAACCGAATTTGGACACAGAAAGTAGTAACAGGCAAAGTACAGCTAAACATTTTACCCGGCGTGCTAACGATTCTTTTCTACTCTCGGCACAAGACCCGAAATTTTGTTGGATGGGTCCAGTCGATTAGATCGACCCAAGTACGCGACTGGTACTTAATTTATCGATCCCGAAAGGATAAAAGGCAAAGTCGACCTCGGCAGAATTTGAACTCATAAATAATTTTTTTTTCTACTCTAGGCACAGGACCCGAAATTTTGGGTGAGTGGGCCAATCGATTAGATCGACCCCAGCACGCAATTGGTACTTAATTAATCTATCCTGAAAGGATGAAAGGCAAAGTCGACTTCGGTGGAATTTGAACTCAGAACGTAAAGATAGATGAAATGCCGCTAGGCATTTCGCCCGGCGTGCTAACGTTTCTACCAGCTTGCCACCTTAATGATAATGATGATGATGATGATGGTGGTACCTCGGGTTTCAGGAACTTATTTATTGCGTAGTTCATTGATGTATTCGTCCCCAATGGACGTGACGAATTCAACGAAAAGTGTTTTCCAATGAAGACTGTTTCTGTTATAGATAATGCTTCAGCACAGCCTGCTAACCTCTTAAACCTATTGTTATAAAAAGTTTGTTTTTGTAAAAATTCCATTTCTTTCCAGCAAATACCACTGCTACAGCCCATGGATCAAAAACTGATTCATTTCTTTTTTTAATTTAATTTAATTTTTTATTTCAAAA
Organism: Octopus bimaculoides; assembly: GCF_046866305.1. NCBI lineage: Eukaryota > Metazoa > Mollusca > Cephalopoda > Octopoda > Octopodidae > Octopus > Octopus bimaculoides. The sequence continues at coordinate 78,240,522 of NC_142938.1, read as the reverse complement.
TAATACGCATTGCATATTTCCTCAAACCATGGACGCCACTTTCTCTTAGAAATGGTCTCCTTCTCTATTTCCTTTCCGCAATAGTATTTACTTGTCCAAGCTTTGCTTTCATCGCGTTTTATATTTTCTATCTATAAACAATATATAAACCACAGCGCTACTACATTACATGAGAATTTTTTTTCCTTGAAGAAAATATTTCTGTTTTTCTCCTTACATGAACTAACAAATCATATAATGTTGCACACAGGAAACACGTGTTGTAGACTGAGAGACTAATTTCTGACGTGCCCAGTCTATGTATAAGAATAAATAAACAGATTTTCTTTAGTGGCGGTCAATTTGCTTAAGCGAGCCCAAGTGAATTTTTGTTCACTTAGTTTTTAATATCTTATTTTATTATACTTATTTGTGGTTTCAAAATAGTTCTTTGTCAAACTAATGGAAAGCGTTCGTTGGCATTATTTTCTTTAACACAAATGTTGGTTACCACACACTAAATGTATAGACAAAAAATATACGCCAGACAGCCGTTAAAAACAAGACTATAATGTAAATTGATACGCTTAGTGACGTAGACGAACGATTGAAGAAACGGGAAAAGAAGACTAAACACGAATCATAGATGCACATAGGAGAAAAAATTGCACAAACAAATATATGAAGACATATGACATTACAATGCGTATGTGTGTGTGTTTATATTATACACGCACATGTATATATATATATATATATATATATATATATACACACACATATATATATATATATATACACACACATATATATATATATATATACACACATATATATATATATATATATATATACACACACATATATATATATATATATACACACATATATATATATATATATATATATATATACACACACATATATATATATATATATACACACATATATATATATATATATATATACACACATATATATATATATATATATACACACACATATATATATATATATATATACACACATATATATATATATATATATACACACATATATATATATATATATACACACATATATATATATATATATATACACACATATATATATATATATATATATACACACATATATATATATATATATATATACACACATATATATATATATATATATACACACATATATATATATATACACACATATATATATATATATATACACACATATATATATATATATATATATATATATACGTGTGTGTGTGTGTGTGTGTGTGTGTGTGTGTGTTTAAACGCTTGGCGAAAGATATAAAAATTATCTGTAAAACAAGATGAAAACTGTGTAGCTTTCTTAGTACATGAAAATCCATTGCACAAACTGATAAAATAACCTAAAGAAAATGTTGCAACACATCTTATAAACAAACTATCAGCTATACACATACAAAAATCTATCAAACCAAGCATGCAAAAATATATAGAAAAATATGAAAACACTGAACATGCATGCTTATCAACCAAAAATGCCTAGATGCAAACACGTACAGACGCATATATGTGTGTACGTATGTATGTATATATATATATATATATATATATATATGCATGTATGTCTGTGTGCATATATATATATATATATATATGCATGCATGTATGTCTGTGTACATATATATATGTATAGATTCATATGTTGATATATAAACATGTATACTCATATATATATTTATATAATATATTCATTTATACATTTTTATTCTTATATATGTATATATAAATAGATAGATAGATGTATGTATGTGTACGGCAACACATGCATATATTGCCTGCAATTGCATATAGAAATATTTGTTTATATATACATATGTTTATGCACAAGATAGGCACATATACGCCTACGAGCACAAACTTAGGTTTGATCACACATTGATGCATATATACTGGCGTGTAAAGATAGATAGATGCATATATCTATCTATCTATATATATATATATATATATATATATATATATACGAACACACACACGTGTGTATGTATTTGTGAATGTATGCATGCATATATGTATTTATGCATGTTTGTACCCTCACTAACATACATAAGCATAAAATAAAATAGGCATATATGTATATATTTATATATAATATGTATGTATATTCTACTTGTGTATATTTTACGACATATATATTTTTTCGAAGGTTCAGTTTTATTGTATACTGGGTAATTTTTTGTTTTAATGGACTCCTGTCATGAGACGTGTATGCCCTAGGGTCAAAAGTGTGTGAAATGTTTTTCTTTACTGATATGGTATACGTATGCATACGTTCACTCATGCATACGCGCGTATAGAATGCATGTTTATACCTCTTATGTCCATACATGTAAATCCGTTTATCTTGGCACACATACATACACCTATATAAATATACGTACGCACACGCAGTTATACAATCAGGTATATATACCTATGAAACTATATACATGTATATATGTACACAGTCTTACTGATACATAAACATATATCCAAATATATACACTCACCTATGTGCCCACATGTACAACGCACGTAGAGACACTATGTCTTATGTAATTCATTAAATTAAATTGATTCGGTACAGTCGGACATATGTTTGATTCGATAAGAGGATTACACACGAATGAAAAAATTTGCAGCCTTTGAAATTGTTAAAAATCGGATGCAGTATTTGAAGACAGATGACAAAATTGTACATCAAATGGAAAATACTGATGGCAAAATTCTATATGAAATGGAAAATGAGAAAATAAAATTTGGGGAACACATTTGTGAGTGAAAACGGACAGCGAAACAGAAGTGCCAGCAAGGAGCTAATTTTTTGTAGAAAAACAATGAACTACGAAATGAAACTAAGCAACATGAGAGTGAGGAAGGCATAACAGAGGGGAAATAGCAGACATTTATATATTTCCTGGAAAATAACGGTCACCATTATATATAATACAAAATTATAAAGGAATTGAAATGAAACAATGTTAATCATAGTGAAAGGGAGCCATGATAGAGTGTTTGTTACAGTAATTCTGCTAAGGTGGACCAAGAGAAATCGTTTTAATAAGTTTCAATGCGAGTTTGCATTTTGATCGCATTTCTACTGAGGACTTACGTAAGCTAATGAAAGCCATTCGTGTAAATAATGCTTTTGTTGATTAATACGTGTATAAATTGATATATACCTACATATATTTGAGAACAACATAACAATAAAAATAAATAAGGATGTGTGCGACAATTAACTGGACCGACGAAAATACTGACATAGATACACCCATTTCGTCTTTGGTCCCAAGACGGAAGACGTTCTTCCATCAGGATAATGCACGGCTGCATACAGCGAGGATGACATTTCAAAGGCTAGAGCCTTTGTGTGTGTGTGTGTGTGTGTGTGTGTGTGTGTGTGTGTGTGTGTGTGTGTGTGTGTGTGAAAGGATTTGAAGGCGGTGAGCTGGCAGAATCGTTAGCACACCGGGCAAAAGTGCTTAGCGACATTTTGTCCGCCTTTAAGTTCAAATTCTGCCGTGTCCACTTTGCTTTTCATTCTTTCGGGGCCATAAGATAAGTCCTGGTTGAGCACTGTGGTCGATGTAATCGACTTAATCCCTCTCTTGAAATCGCTAGCCTTTTGCCAAACTTTAAAACCATAATATCAATGGATTTTCATATATGGTTGATTACATTTCCATATATCTACGTGTCTATGCGTGGGTGCTGGTGTGGGTGTATATATGTAAATATACGGAGCATCGCCATATGTGTCTGTTTATGAGAAGTATTGCAAATATTTTCTTCTGGGGTGTTTTTTGTATTAGTTTTTCTAATATTTATATTATTTATTTTCTTTTTATTTGTAAGTCTACACACTTTCCCCTTACCTCTGATTCTCATATTTATATATGTGTATATAACTATAAATAGAAATTTTTTACATTTATATATGAGTTTATCTCTGGGGAGCTTTGTGTGCGTCTCTGATTCGTATACATACATATGTGTTTGGGTGTTTGCGGGTGTGTGGGTGCGAGTGTGTTTAGGTGTGGGTGTGTAAGTGCTAGTGCGTTTATGTATATATGCGTATATGCATGCGTGTGTGTGTGTGTACTAGTATGTAGGTAAAATATATGGAACCAATCATATGTGTATATTTGTATCTGGCAATATATATGTGTATGTATGTGTATATGTAAGCATGTGTGTGTATAGATGTATAGATACAAACAGATGCTTATACATATATATGTACATATATATACACACACGTATATATATATATATATATATATATATATATATATATATATATATATATACACATACACTCATATATATATTTTTCTATCATTATATATATATATATATATATATATATATATATATGTGTGTGTGTGTGTGTATGTGCGTATCTAGGTGTTTGTGGGTGAATGTGTGGGTGTGTGTACGTAGATATATAAGGATACGGATAGACACCTTCTGTCAGGTGTGAGAGAGTGTATGTATTTGCTTGAATCTTTTAATGTATTCGTCTACGATTTGTATTTCTTCTTTTACCTTATCTTTAATCATCTTGTTAGCTGTAAGCCTATTAGTTTAAATTATAGTTTTCTTTTCAGCAGTTTTTCAGATATATTCGTATATATATATATATGTATATAATGTATGTATGCATGTATGCATGTACATATATAGATATATACATATAATATATATGTGCATATATATATTTATAAATATATATACGTATACATAAATATATATTTATATGTATATTCATATATATATATATATACGTATATGTATTATATATATGGATGTATGCATGTACATATATAGATATATACATATTATATATATATATATGCATATATATATTTATAAATATATATACATAAATATATATTTATATGTATATTCATATACATATATATATACATATATATGTATGTATATAAACACATACATATAGATAGATAGATATACACATATATTTTAATTCATATATATACATCTATATGTATATGTATATATATATACACACACACACACATATATATATATATATATATATATATATATATATATATATATATATATATATATTCCGTCTCGCATTCATGACTCATGGCTATCAAAACAAGTCGATAAATCCATCCCTATACTTCATATAATTTCTATACCCTTTGTACTTTATATAATTCCCACCTATTGAACATATTGGTATATATTTCATCTTGTTACTATTAAATGCCACTAAATAAAGAATATTACTTTTGTAACGAAATTTTCATCTCTTCAACATTCAACTCAATAAGTTGCCATTGGTAATTTATTGTGTTTTCAACAACAGTTTGAAAAGACTTTACCTCAGACAGCTTTACACTATCAAGCCATCTAAAAGCGTGCAGGATAAACAGATGGTGATATACATACGTATATACACAGAGTGGCCCAGTAACAAAATTTGCTTAGGGGGTGCAAACCTAGGTCCAAATTTTTAATAAAAAATGTGGATTTTTTCAATGTTAACATTAAACAAATGCAGGTATATTAATAATTTTTATAATTATGAGGGTCGACTGAAATGTTCATAGGCTTAGCAAGACACTCGCATGGAATGTGACCAAATGAAGTTCATTTTCCCGCTTCCTGTCCACACCCTTCCATAAGTAGTTACAGTGCTTGGATCGCATTGGTGAAGAAGCTATTCTGTTGGTCAAAATGGTCATCAACAGCAGATAAGACGTCATCATCAAAGTGATGCTGGTGCCCAGTTGAGTGTTTTTCTATGTTGGGAAACAGATGATAACCAGTTCAAAGCCAGTAACGCACAGCAGCCGTTGAAACCAAAGACATGTGTGCTGAATTAAGTACCAGTTGCGTACTGGGGTCGATTTAATCGCCTGGCCCCCTTCTCAAAAAATTCCTCATCCACCTTATACTTCCGACCTTACTCCCCCAGACTACCATTTGTTTCGTAGTTTACACAATCATTTAGGGGACATAACTTTCGCAAGCCAGGAGGAGGTCGAAACTGACATTTCAGAGTTCTTCGCTTTGAAACCAAAAGAGTTCTACATTGAAGTGATTAAAATGCTTGTAAATAGATGGAAGGTAGTCATAGATAATCAGGGAAAGTACATTGGTGATTAAATTTCAATTAAATATAACATTTGATCACTTGTTTTCTTTATTCAAAATTCGTGATGATTTGATATAATCCATTGGCTCCCTAATCGAGGGTCAGAGACCTGATACTATTGTGGTAGATAAAGGGGAAAGGAAACCAAAATCATAAATATTTCATTTCCTAGAGATGCACGCAGAGAACTAGAAATGATTGAAAAGTACAGAGTACTAAAAGACGAAATTGCAAGAATCTGTACTTTAATGGAGAAAGCTGCTTATAAATTAGGCATGTAACAATTACTAAAAATATTAAAAGCAGACGATATTAAAAGCTTGACCGTCTGGAAATAGTTTTATAAATTCATGTTCTAAGAAATTGCCTATAATTTCGATTTCTGAAGTTAATTGAATTTTTCTAACTCCAAATTCTCATAAATTTAAATATTCATTGTATTCACCGCGTTGAATTCTTCATAAATTTAAATATTCATTGCATTCACTGCGGAGTAGATTTTAATGTTTGATAATAAACACTATTAATTCGTTGTAGGCAACATTTTACGTTTTTATTTGCAACAGTCTCTCATTCTCGGTCGCCTCTATTTTCATTAACGATAATTTAATAATAGCTATATAACTTTGATACGAGACACAATTTCAAGAATATTATCAGTTTCCGGAGTTTGCTGAATGAATATTTTTGATAAAATGAAAATTTTTTGATATACCGATATAATTTTTAAGTGATTTTGTGTTGAATGAATGCATGCTATTACACAAAATTGTTGTATAACTTTGATACGAGGCACAATTTCCAGAATACTGTCAGTTTCTGGAGTTTGTTAAATGAATAATTTTGATAAAATGAAAATTCTTTAATATACCAGTATGATCTTTTTTTTTTTTTAATGTAGAAGTGATTTTGTTGGTATGGCTACTTGGAGCACGGTAGGCCTTACAATAATAGGTATGTAATCGCTGCTATTTTTAGCACTCTAAACAACATAGTTTTTAATGAGCTTTCATTTATATATAATATGTGACTGAAAGAGAATTTTAGCAGCAAAAGCACAACGGCAGAGAGAAATATGGGCAACTGAATCACATGAAACCAGGGCAAAGTGACTGAAACAGACGCTTGAATATACACAGAAACAGTTCTATATTTAAGAGATGAGGAATTATGTACATTATTTACTTTTGATGGATATTTGTCCTCTTTTGTTTGTTGTTAACACAACGTTTCAGCTGATATACCCTCCAGCCTTCATCAAGTGTCTAAGGGAAATTTCGAACCTGGGTACTCATTCCTAAGGTATTTTTCGATGTTATTATTATTATTATTAGTAGTAGTAGTAGTAGTAGCCAGGTCACTGCCTGGAACCGAACTCGGAATATTGGGGTTAGTAGCTCGCGCCATATGCCCACGGGCAACATTAAAGAGATCTTTTCTTTGCGATCATGTGGAGGTAGTGGAGTTGACAACCAATCTAAGACTTCTTACAGAAGGTCATTTTGATGAAAGAGAGTTTTCTAATTACCCTCTTGATGTAGGAAATGGTAACATTTCTGTTGAATTACCCAACGATCCTTGCTTTGAAAGTGGTTCTCTTTCAGATCTTTGTGATTTTGTATATGCTGACCTCAAAAATAACTTCCACAAACCCTTTGTGGCTTGCAAATAGAACCATTGCTACTCCAACAAATGAAGCAGCACAATTTGTGAATGATTTCCTGTTGACCAGGATCCCTGGTGAGCTAAAAATATACAGAAGCTCAGATACAGTTGATAATGAAACTCTGTACCCAATTGAGTTCATCAATAAACTTACACCATCAGGGTTTCCACCACACATTCTCAAACTGTAGGACAAACGATGCATAATGCTCCTGAGATATTTAGATGCTACTAATGGACATTGGAATGGCACACAGTACATCATTGTCAGTTTCCATGATCATGTCGTTGAGACTGAGGTTGCTTCTGGTCCTTATGCAGGATCAACTCTGTTATTCCCAAAAATACCACATGTATCTCAAGAAATGGAATTTGCATTTACATTTACATGCAAATCATTTCCTGTGAAGCCAGCTTTTGCCTTGACGTGCAACAAGACACAGGGACAGCTTTTTGAACAAATTGGAATATATCTTCCGACACATTTCTTCTCACATGGTCAGCTGTATGTTGCATTATCCAGAGTTCGAAATAAAGCTAATGTAATAAATTTTGGCTGTGAGAAATGGAAAAAAACTTTGATTACTGAAAATTGTGTCTACAAAGAGATACTACTTTAAAGCAAAATATGCTTTTTGGAAATAGAATTAACACATACATTTTATGTAAAGTAACATATATTTGTTTAATTAATTCAATAATAGGATGAATTCTTTTATAAGAATTTATCAAGTAGCTAGCGTGAAAAAAACCTCATAAGGGAAAAATCCATCATTTATTCCCCAAAATATATTTATTTATATAAGGGCATTACTATACATGAATGCCTCACGCTAAGAAGGACTCTAAGGTCAAACTACCATAATAAACACATTTTTACCGAACGCGAGGAAATGCAACTCTCAAAGCTAGCTCCTTAAATACAAACTAAATTATAGATCATGATTTTGTAGTTATTGCAGTATTATACAACTTCTACTCGTCAGTATAATATGGTCATAATCATTTAAGCACATTTTAATCGTAATTCGGTGTTTTAGTTTCGAATAAATTTAGAATTTAAAAAGTCGTCCTTGATTTTGAACCAATACTCACACACATATAACCAGCATCTGTGTATCATACGAAATGTATGCGCACTGTTAGACAACATGATGCTGTGGAATTGTGTGAGATAAAATCTCTTCATAAATGTTTGTTGAAAACAATGTATGTCGGATAAAGACGAACGTTGTCGCCGTAGTAATTGCTAACTGAGACAGACGCGTTTCGGCTTTGTTGAGAATGTGTATACTGAATAGTGCATAAGATTGTCATCTGCGTATATCTATATGTGTGTATGTATGTGTGTTTGTGCGTGTCTATAATTCGCGCCTACACGCAGTCGCACACGTGAGTATCTGAGTATATGTATATACTAGCATATATATACACGTAGCTATGTATCTAATCATGTATGCATACATATGTGTGTTTGTATAAGTGTGCATGCGCATGTATGTATGTATATATGCATGAATGTATATATATATATATATATATATATGTGTGTGTGTAATATATATATATATATATACTTACGTACATGCATATACATACACATACTCAGCAATGTAAATACGGAAATACAAATTGTCACGCACCTATACACCCCATACAGCTATACACAGGCACACACATCCACCACAAACACATGCATATATATATATATATATATATATATATATATATATATATATATATACATACACATACACACACACTTACATACATACACATGTGTGCATGTATGTATGTATGTGAAATTGTTTTATCCGTTTCGTATTGTATTCATTTATTAACGTTTCTTCGCCTTCCATTATCCAGCCACTCTTAGCGTCTTTTAGAACGTGCTTTTTCATACGGCTGTTTATATTATTGGTTGTATATTAAAAAAATTAACTTACATTGTTTTCTATTTATTCTGCATCATGAGGGCTATTGTTGTCATTATTATCTTCCATTAAGTAATAACTCGCGTTACATAATACCCACCTCATTACTTAATTATCGTTAATTGATAAGTATTTTCTATTTAATTTTAGTAAAATAGAATTAGAAAATTCTGTTTTTCTCATCCATTATTTTATACGAAATACAAAAGTTTAAAACTTGTTGTTTTAATGTAATATTGACACTTTTTCTTAATGTTCAATTTTGTTTATATTCTGTTTTTGAGATTACAATTTATAACTCGATTATTCTTCGAATTTAGGCAAAAAGCCAGCAATGTTTAGATGTTGGTTCAGTCGTTACCATCGATCCAGTATTTGAATGGTACTTCTTTAATGACCCCGGAAGGGTGAAATTTAAAGTTGACGTTAGCGGGATTTGAATCCGGAATGAGAACATAATGCTATAATATAATTAGTCTCTTTAGGCGGCGAGCTGGCAGAAACGTTAGCACGTCTGTCTTTATGTTCTGAGTTCAAATTCTGCCGAGGTTGACTTTGCCTTTCGTTCTTTCAGCTGCGTACTGGGGTCAATCTAATCGAATGGCCCACTCCCCCAAAATTTCGGGTCTTTTGCCTAGAGTAGAAAAGAATCATTAGCACGCCGGAAAAATTCTTAGCGACATTTCGTTCATCTTTACGTACAGAGTTCAAATTCCGCCGAGGTCGACTTTGCCTTTCATCCTTTCGAGGTCGGTAAAATGAGTACCAGTTGAGCACTAGGTCGATGTAATATTACATCTAAAATATTACAAATCAATATTACAGTCAAAATAAAATGGTCAAAAAAGGAAAAGATCATTACAATGTGTGTAGGAACTGTTGGTGTGAGTGGGGGAATGTGCGTTGAAGAGTCAAATGTGGGTGACTAGATTTTATAAGACAGCCAGAGAGAGAAGCAAAACAGACAGCGGATGTGTTTTGAGACAAGTAGAAGTTATTTCAACGAGGTTAAAGTAAAAAGCTAACCGCTAGACAAATGGAAAAGAATATGATGGCTTTGCCATAGCTACCGGTGCGAGATAGAAAGATGTGTCTGGTCTCGATTTAATGTAGCATGGAAATAAAAATAATTACACTTTTTTGATATCAAGAAAATTACTCAAACGCAGGTGCTGATTGGCTAAAATCCTACTCATGGCGATGGAGAATCTAAGATGAAAATGTCTTCTGTTTAACTAGCTCCACGAGATGTCTCACAGGATATTAACTTCTTACTGGCTTATACAGAACACTTGACTATAGTGAAACTAAAGTGTCATCTGCTTTCGACTTATTTATCCAAAGTATTTTTTAACCTAATATTTATACGTTATTATTTAGAGCTTTATCTGCTTCCGGTTTCAGTATTTCAAAACAGTATTCCGCCACTATCCTCCACGAAAAAACTTTTATTTGTGTTCGTGGGAAGAACCATTTTAACGATGCGTACTGCCTTAATTCTTCGAAACGCCGGTGTTTTTATGGTGGCAGCTGATGAAGGATATGTTCTCTATGTGGCCTGTTTGTTTGTTGTACCTTGTTTATCATTTTGTCCATGTTCTTTTGCCACGCCATGTACCCAGTTATGTATTTATATGTACATGTAGATGAAGGTATGTACATACATGTACATATATATGCATATACTTATATATATATATATATATATATATATATATATATATATATATATATATACCATTGGTTTCATGTTAAGAAAACATTTTAATACCTTAACAATTTTTTAAGCCGATCACATGGAGAAATGGTATTCGTCTCCATTTAGGATTTAATCCCCCAAATTATTAAGATATTAAGATATTTTCTTAACATGAATTCAATATGGTAACCTTAATACACAAATAAAGTGTGTGTGTGTGTGTGTGTGTGTGTGTGTGTGTGTGTGTGCGCGCAGAGTACGGTAACTGAATTATCGTCTAAATTACGCAAAAATCAAAATAACACTGACATCTCATTTTAACAGAAATATTTACTAAAATCGCATAAAAATATCTTGAAATACCAAAGAATAAATTTATTCATTAAAATCGTCATTCGCATTAACCACAGCCCCCAGATGACATCTGCAGCTCTTCTGGACGTTCTCCTTGTTGATGAATGCTGCCATAATCCTTGATGTTACAAGGAGTTTTGTTTGTCGCTCGCTCAACTGCGCTCCACACATAATCAAGAGGTTGCAGTCTGGGGCGTTAGGTGGCCAGATGTTAAAGACGGCTACGGTGAGTAAATGCACAATCTGTTTCAGCTGTCTTCCCAGCTACACTGCGTTCGAAATTCACTTTCTTGTCTGTAAAATATCAATACACTCAGCGCTTCCAAAGTTTGTTTATTTTATTTATAAAATGGTCTGACATTCGAAAAGCTATTATTTAGCATTAAAATTGAGAGCAATTGTTGTCAGGAGCTGCTTAGCTTAATGGCTTAGAGTACTCAACCGGTAGCGGATTTGCACGGGGTGTGGTTTGTCGTAACCACCCGTCGGCTACTTTTTTTTTTTCTGTCTTCTAAGGGTAAATACCCATTGTTTCTCTGCTGTCCTCACAGCTATACAACATTCGAAATTTTTACTTTGTCTCTCTCTCTTTCTCTCATATATATATATATATATATATATATAGCATTATTGTATTACTATACAATGCCCTTATATAAATATATATTTCGGGAATAAATGATGGATTTTTTCCCTTATCAGGTTTTTTCACGCTAGCTACTTGATAAATTCTTGTAAAAGAATTCGTCTTATTATTGAACTTATATATATATATATATATATATATATATATATAAGGATTAGAAGCCAAACAATAGACGATGGAATATTATCTGCTTAATTTTTCGAACAGATTTCTTGAGAATCTTGCGATTAACGAAGACACAGAACTTGTCATGAAAAGCAAACGAAAAGAAAAATGTCTTGTGAGGGCTGCAAAAATTTACCATGAAATGTAGACAAAAAGATATTAATTATTATTATTATTATTATTATTATTATTTGAAATAATTTATAAAGAAAGAAGCAAGTCAGAGGAAAACGAAGGCAAAATGAGAGCAAAATATTGTAAAAAGAAAAATATACAATATGCAAACACGAAAATTCGTATAATATTTATGTGTGTGTGTGTATGAGGCCATAAAAACGACAAACAAGAACAAAAATGATAATATTAAGACAATACATCAAATGTGGAAAAATTTTCAAAAGTGTTAAAAGATTTATGAAAAGTATCAATAAATAATTTGTAACGAATGCCACGGAAAGAAAAAAAATACGATTCTGAAGCATTCAATAGAATTCGGTTTCAGAAGAATAAGATAAGAATCTGTAGAATTTGAATGATTATATTTCCTTTTATTACATGTGTGTGTGTGTGTGTATGTATAAACATGTGTATACATGTAGGTGTATGTATATATATATATATACATACATACATACATACATACATATATACACATATACCTATGTACTGGTATACATATGTGTGTGTGTACATACATTTATAACGCAAATACCTACACACATATACATAGATAGATAATTAGTTAGATATATAGATAAATGTAAGACCATAGGTTAGCTCCGGCATGAATCGCAAAAAAGTATTCAACTCAAAATCAGAATTATTTGGGTGATAATCAGAAAAGTAAAAGTGGGCAATTGTGACGTTTCGGATATTTTCCTTTATTCAAAACATAGATGTAGAGCGGAAAGAGGGGAAAATAAGACGGTAAAATGAAGTAAATTGGAAGAAAGCGATAAAGCCCGTGTGAATTGGTTCGCTTACGTTGTAACTATGACATATATGTTTATCTGTGCGCGTGAATGTGTGTGTAATTTCGGAGAATGCAGACGACTTCAAATACCTTTGTTTTTTCCTGCCACACTCCTTCACCTCCTTGGTATTTTCTTTCTTTTTTCTATCGCATTCTTTCTTGGATTAAATTTTCCTGCGTTGTGAATGTATGCGTTTCCGTACACTCGGGAGATGAACAGTTATTTAGAAATTATGTCAGACACCTCTTTCTTTTCTTCTCTTCTCTTTTTTTTTTTTTCTTTTGCTTCTTCTGTTGTGTATGTATGTTCTAAGGATAAGCATCTATTGAAAACCTTCATTCTTGTTCCTGCATCATTCTGCTGACCTTGGCTAACCGTTTGTGTTGGTGTGTGAGCTTGTACGATGGAAAACCAGTTAAATATAAAGTCCTATTTTCTTTCCATTTAACAGCTCACCCAGTTACAGAATTGTTTCCCGCCCGAGTAACTGGTCACACACGAGGGTGATTCCAATGTAACAGACGATTTCTTCAGCTCAGTATACTCACATACATACATACATACATACATACATACATGCATACATACATAATATATTTATATATATATATATATATATATATATACTCTTTTACTTGTTTCAGTAATTTGGCTGCTGCCATGCTGGAGCACCGCCTTTAGTCGAGCAAATCCATCCCAGGACTTATTCTTTGTAAGCCTAGTACTTATTCCTAGTACTTATCGTCAAACCGCTAAGTTAAGGGGACGTAAACACACCAGCATTGGTTTTCAATCCATGTTGGAGGTGGGGGACAAGCACACACACACACACACACACACATATATACGACGGGCTTCTTTTAGTTTCTTTCTACCAAGTCCACTCACAAGGCTTTGGTCGACCCGAGGCTATAGTAGAAGACACTTGCTCAAGGTGTCACTTTCTACTGGATGCTTTTTTTTCCCCATTGGATAACAGATGAAACATGGAAAATAAATCCCTACTTAGCTCTATTCATATTTAATCGCACATTTTGTGTTGTCCTTTTGGCAAACTTCCTCTGAATTAGAGAAACTGTCCAGGGAGGTGCTGATCTGGAGCGGAGATGAGGTCAAGCAATTGTCCTACAATCGTGGTCGTTGTTTTCTATCCTTCAATCGTCATCAAGAAAATCTATATTCAAAGGCTACCAACGGTACTTTTACCAGGTGTACGACACATCTTTTCTATCCCATTTGAACCTGTATTTTTATAGATATTAAAATGTGATTTGAAAGAATTGACTGAATTTTTATTACCAGGCCATGGAATTCGAAATAACAGTCTCTTGATAAATGACTCCTGCCATGGCCGTGGAACACCTTTGACACTATATGGGTCTGCTCGATGAGGCTAAACTGGGGCAAAATTCAACAACAACAAACATGCGGTCGGAGCATCGTATAACTAGCAATAATTGTTGTTGTTGCTTAACTCTTGGTTATTTCTGATCTACCATGTCAATAAGCAAAAGAAATCTTTCCAGTCGTGACCATCTCTTGGTTTTTTTTTATGTCATAACATCTCCAATATAACCTTCCTGTCCAAGATTGTGTAGTCTGACCTGAGACATATTTAGCTTCTATTTCCATCAGGTGGTTGTCTAGAGGCTCCATCACTGTTGGGAGATGTTTTGTTTTTTTTTGCCCCAGGTTAACCCTGAACTAAAGGTTTTTGCTTTGTTGTTGTTATTGCACTTATTCATTCTATTACTTTCTTTGCTGAAATTTTTCTTTTTCTTTATCGCTGTCGTTGATGTCTTTCTTTTTTTTTTTTTTTTGCCTTATCTCAACCAGATCAACTGACCTTCTAATCAAAAACATTCTTTTTAACATTTAGAACTAACTTACCGAACCCCTCCCATTTTTTAACACGGTAGCAGGTGATTGACGTACATTTGACCAGCAATAATTAGCATATCAAGAAACAACGCTGAGACTCCCAGATTGATTCTATTATCGTGTGTTTATTACTTGTAGAACAGGGTTAAAGCTAGTCTAAGAGATTTGAATGAAGCAATGACGAGATCTCTCCTGTGGTTCTTCTCACATGATTATGAAATCAACGAGAAAGGCAAACATTTAGTTTCCACACGTTACTGTCAACTATGCAATTCTGTTGATCCCACAGGAGAATTCCAACATGGTTGTACTATCTACTAAAAATAAATTGATAGACAGAAAACCCTCAAACCCCACCCTACAAATGTTAATAAAAGACGCATTGTATAAGGTGGTGTGATGTGTATAATGCCTAAAATAAATAGGATATGTTGCGACAGAAATGCCTTTGATCACAGATCTACTTGATCCGAGCTGATTTGGGAATAACAAGAACACTGAAGAAGTATAAACAAGGTTACTGTTTCGAAGTGAAATATGTCAAACGTATGTATGTGTGTGCAATGATTTAAATATAATATGAGCTACTATGTGTATGTGTTACTGTGTTAACTCGACTGTTAGATGAAAAGCACGTCAACAGTCAAAGCAGCAGACACGAATTGCTGAATAAAATCTTTTGGGAGTATTTCAACGATTCCTTTGACTTTCCGACGAATACATGTGCGATGGCTTCACAATTGTTATTACTGTAAAAGCCACAGCTGCTATTTCCTATTATTATAGCTATTACTGTTCTTACAACCGATGCACAGGAGTGAAAAGCATTCTTTGAGAGAAGCCGCATAGAACAAGATGTAGCGTTATCATGGAAATTCTTCTTCTTTTCCATGTTGCAGGCAGACGGTTATCTTGTATTGATAGAAATTCTGAAGCAACAACTATAAGGAAATATAAATAAAACCGACTAACACTTGCAGCTAGCTATAGAGATGAAATAAAGAATAAATTTATCCTGACAAAGTTATCTGATATTTCGCCATCTGATGTGCAAGCTCCAGTCAAAATGGTTACATCTATACCACACTTTCAAAAAGTTTGAAGCAAAATCAGTCACTACGACGACAAAAGATAAAGAATTGTTATTACTGAACTATATTTCAACAAACATCTATAGACATATCACGTTATGTAATTCCTTCAGAGAGGCGGTGAGCTGGCAGAATTGTTAGCACGCCAGACAAAATGCTTAATGGCATTTTGTCTGTCTCTACGTTCTGAGTTCAAATGCTGCCGAAATCAATTTTGCCTTTCATCTTTTCGGTGTTGATAAAAAAAAAGTATCAGTCAAGGACTGGGATCGATGTAATTGACTACCCACTCCCCCCAAATTTCAAGCTATGCCTCTATTGTAGAAAGGATTTATAAACTGAAGTTTCTCCACATTAAACCAAAAGGTATAGATTTGCCCGCCACCTCGTAAGCAAAAAGAACCAGATTTTTTCGCAGACTTGGCCCAGACTTACGACTTTTAAACTAAGATTATAGTTTTGGAACAATATCTACCATATAACATTGTGAAGAAGGTGCAGTAAATATTTTTAGCATAGGTTAACAACAGAACGTTCTACGTCAAATGTTTCTTGAAAATAACTCGAGTTAAAGAATTTAGTACAAGAAACACAGACATCAGAACACGCACAGATGGATGTTAATCTCTATAATTTACGATCAACATTTTTCTTCAATGCAGTTATCATAGACTTTATACAATATAATCAATGTAATTCTAATGATTCTTTTCCATTGGCTGCGATTAGAAGGATTATAACTGATTTTTTTTGTTGGTTTCTTTTGGTGGAAGTCAAGATTCATAAACGACAGATTAGTCTACCAAGGAATCTCATTATTATATAATGGAGGAAAAGGTATATCGTTCTCATTATAACAGTTAAGTCATCAACTCTCATTTCACAATGTTTCCACCTGTTTCAGATTCTGCTCCAATTACAATAAATAATAACGATATTGACATTTTAATTAATTAAGAAAGTATTAAAAAATTGTATTCGCACACTTCTATTGCAATTAATCTGAAATTGCTTCGTAAATCTACTTTAAAAAACTACTAAGATTTCTTTGACACGTCACAAAGCAATTAAAGAATTTTTTCCATATTTGTTAGTTTTATTCCAGTCAACGATACTTATATACATAAATAATGCGGGTTTTTTTATATTTGATTTATTTTTCAAAATTAAGATAAACAAAGTTCTTTTTTAAGCAGAAATATACGCTTTTTCATTATCTACAATACTATTCCATCTATCTGGTAGGCTTGCAAGGCCCCTCTTCCAAAATTCACTTGTCTGTGACGAAAAATACTCCACCAGTTCTGTTCTGACCTCGTCTACAGAATTCATATTTTTTCCGTCCAAATGATTTTGAAGACTGGGGAATAAATGATAATCAAATGGGGCAATGTCCAGCAAATATGGTGAGTGGGGCTTCGTTTCCCATTCAAACTGTTCCAGCCTTTGGAAAGTCATCCTCGCTGTATGTAGCACGAGCATTATCCTGATGGAAGAATATCTTTCGTCTTGAAACCAAAGATGGTCGTTTTTCTTTTAGCGCTGACTTAATCTACTCAAACTGCTCACAGTAGATCTCTTTTATCATTTGATTTGAGTTTAAAAGTTCGGGTTTAAAAGTTCATATCTCATCAAACAGATAACAACACCTTACGAAGGTGAAGTCTTTTACCCTGGGGTGCCGGTGTTTCTCCTTTCCTTACCCACAGTCTTCGGTGCTTGACGTTTTCGTAAAGAGTCCATTTCTCGTCAACAGTCACTATTCAGTCCACAAAAGGTTCATTCGTGAGACGTGACAGCAAAAAAGAACACACATTCACTCTCTGCGCGCGATTAGACACGGAAAGTGTGTGAGGAATCCACTGATCCAACTTGCTGACTTTTCCGACAGCACGCAAATGTTGATGAATGGTTGAAGGACCATATCCAAGCTTCTCTGCGCTAGTGTCTCAACAGTTACGATGGGATTTTGTTTCATCAGGGTTTGAAGGACGTCGTCGTAGAGCTCTACAGATCTTCCAGGAAGAAGTTCGTCTTCTAGGCTGTAGATTCCTGCTTGGAATGTTTTATTGCTTATGACCAGGACAATATTTATTACTTAGCCGTCCAGTAGCTTTGTACATCTGAATTACTTTGGCAACTTTGCTTATGCTAATATGTATTCGTTTGCTAATTAACTCGTATCCTAAACCATTCTTCTGCA